>NW_027277577.1:0-26786 GCF_030028105.1 Mobula birostris
AGTGATGCAATTTAGACAATACAAATAGTATACATTTCAATTTACACAAGCATTTACTTCATACCTAATGTAAACACCTTAGTTAACTTTCCACATGATTATGAGTAGTTTGAAAGTTGTTTCATGGCTGTACAAATAATACAATAAATTGATTCACGTGAATAAATCGTTTACATTAAGTAGTAAACATTTCAATTTTACAACAAATACTTATGCAAACCTTAATGGAAACCTTTAGTTAACTTTCCACATGATTAGAGTAGTTTGATATAGTTTTTTTATGGGACGCACATCAACACAAAAAAGTTTGTAATCTCAGTTCATGCAATGCTTAGACAATACAAATAGTATACATTTCAATTTTACACCAAAGCACTTACTGCAAACCTAATGAAAACACCTTAGGTTAACTTCCCACATATTCTGAATGTCTGAAAGTTGTTTCATACTTGTGCACATAGAAACAAAAAAGTTGATTTCACAGTGAATAGAATGCTTTTGACATAAAAGTAGTATACATTTCAATTTACAACAAAGTAACTTACTGCAAACCTAATGTGAAACACTTAGTTAACTTCCTACATGATTATGAGTAGTTTGAAAGTTTTTCATGCTGTACACATCAACACAAAATAAGTTGTTATCTCAGTGCATGCAATGCTTAGACAATACAAATAGTGTACATTCAATTTTAACACCAAAGCACTTACTACAAACCTAATGGAAACACTATAGTTAACTTCCCAATCATGATTTCTAGATGTCTGAAGTGTTACATACCTTTGCACATAAAGACAAAAAAGTTGATTTCACAGTGAAATAGAATGCTTTGACATAAATAGTGTATACATTTCTAATTGTAACTCAAAAGTCTGACTGCAAACCTAATGCAAACACATTGTTAACATTCCCAGATGAAGATGACTAGGTTTAAAGTTGTTTCATGCCTCAGTTCATCAAGACAAAAAAGTTACTTCTCAGTACTACTATGCTCTGACATTAAGGAAGTACACATCTGAATTTTAACCACCAAGTACTTACTGCAAACTAATGGAAACACTTAGGTTAACTTCCCAAGATTATGAGTAGTTTGAAAGTTGTTTCATGGCTTTACACATCAACACAAAAAATTTGTTATTCAGTGCATGCAAGTTAGACAATACAAATAGTATCATTTCAATTTAACCAAAGCACTTACTGCAAACCTAATGGAAACAACTTAGATTAACTTCCCAATGATTCCTGAGATGTCTGAAGTTGTTTCATACCTGTGCACATCAAGACAAAAAGTTGTTTTCTCAGTGCATGCAATGCTTTTACAATACAAATAGTATAAATTTCAATTTTACACCAAAGCACTTACTGCAAACCTATGGAAACACTTAGGTTAACTTTCCAACATGATTATGAGTAGTTTGAAAGTTGTTTCATGGCTGTACACATCAACAGAAAAAGTTGTTATCTCAGTGAATGCAATGCTTAGACAATACAAATAGTTTACATTTCAATTTTACTACAAAGCACTTACTGCAAACCTAATGGAAACACCTTAGGTTAACTTCCACATGATTCTGAGATGTGTGAAAGTTGTTACATACCTGTGCACATAAAGACAAAAAAGTTGATTTCACAGTGAATAGAATGCTTTGACATAAAAGTAGTATACATTTCAATTTACTCAAAAGTCCTGACTGCAAACCTAATGCAAACACATTTGATTAACTTCCCAGATGAATATGACTAGGTTTAAAGTTGTTTCATGCCTCAGTTCATCAAGACAAAAAAGTTACTTTCTCAGTACTACTATGCTCTGACATTAAGGAAGTACACATCTGAATTTTACACCAAAGTACTTACTGCAAACTAATGGAAACACCTTAGGTTAACTTCCCACATGATTATGAGTAGTTTGAAAGTTGTTTCATGGCTGTACACATCAACACAAAAAAGTGTTATCTCAGTGCATGCAATGCTTAGACAATACAAATAGTATACATTTCAATTTTACACCAAAGCACTTACTGCAAACCTAATGGAAACACCTTAGGTTAACTTCCCACATGATTCTGAGATGTCTGAAAGTTGTTTCATACCTGTGCACATCAAGACGAAAAAGTTGTTTTCTCAGTGCATGCAATGCTTTTACAATACAAATAGTATACATTTCAATTTTACACCAAGCATTTATACTGCAGACCTAATGGAAACACCTTAGGTTAACTTTCCACATGATTATGAGTAGTTTGAAAGTTGTTTCATGCTGTACACATCAACAGAAAAAAGTTGTTATCTCAGTGAATGCAATGCTTAGACAATACAAATAGTATACATTTCAATTTTACACCAAAAGCATTTACTGCAGACCTAATGGAAACACCTTAGGTTAACTTTCCACATGATTATGAGTAGTTTGAAAGTTGTTTCATGGCTGTACACATAAAGACAAAAAAGTTGATTTCACGGTGAATAGAATGCTTTGACATAAAAGTAGTAAACATTTCAATTTTACAACAAAGTACTTACTGCAAACCTAATGGAAACACTTTAGGTTAACTTTCCACATGATTATGAGTAGTTTGAAAGTTGTTTTATGGTGCACACATCAACACAAAAAAGTTGTAATCTCAGTGCATGCAATGCTTAGACAATACAAATAGTATACATTTCAATTTTACACCAAAGCACTTACTGCAAACCTAATGGAAACACCTTAGGTTAACTTCCCACATGATTCTGAGATGTCTGAAAGTTGTTTCATACTTGTGCACATAAAGACAAAAAAGTTGATTTCACAGTGAATAGAATGCTTTGACATAAAAGTAGTATACATTTCAATTTTACACCAAAGCACCTACTGCAAACCTAATGAAACACCTAGGTTAACTTTCCACATGATTGTGAGTAGTTTGAAAGTTGTTTCATGCTGTAGACATCAACACAAAAAAGTTGTTATCTGAGTGCATGCCAATGCTTAGACAATACAAATAGTATACATTTCAATTTTACACCAAAGCACTTACTGCAAACCTAATGGAAACACTTTAGGTTAACTTTCCACATGATTATGAGTAGTTTGAAAGTTGTTTCATGGCTGTACACATCAAAACAAAAAAGTTGTTATCTGAGTGCATGCAATGCTTAGACAATACAAATAGTATACAATTTTTACACCAAAGCACCTACTGCAAACCTAATGAAACACCTTAGGTTAACTTTCCACATGATTGTGAGTAGTTTGAAAGTTGTTTCATGGCTGTAGACATCAACACAAAAAAGTTGTTATCTGAGTGCATCAATGCTTAGACAATACAAATAGTATACATTTCAATTTTACACCAAAGCACTTACTGCAAACCTAATGGAAACACCTTAGGTTAACTTCCCACATGATTATGAGTAGTTTGAAAGTTGTTTCATGGCTGTACACATCAAAACAAAAAAGTTGTTATCTGAGTGCATGCAATGCTTAGACAATACAAATAGTATACATTTCAATTTTACACCAAAGCACCTACTGCAAACCTAATGGAAACACCTTAGGTTAACTTTCCACATGATTGTGAGTAGTTTGAAAGTTGTTTCATGGCTGTAGACATCAACACAAAAAAGTTGTTATCTCAGTGTATGCAATGCTTAGACAATACAAATAGTATACATTTCAATTTTACTCTAAACCACTTACTGCAAACCTAATGGAAACACCTTAGGTTAACTTCCCACATGATTATGAGTAGTTTGAAAGTTGTTTCATGGCTGTACACATCAACACAAAAAAGTTGTTATCTGAGTGCATGCAATGTAGACAATACAAATAGTATACATTTCAATTTTACACCAAAGCACTTACTGCAAACCTAATGGAAATACTTTAGGTTAACTTTCCACATGATTATGAGTAGTTTGAAAGTTGTTTCATGCTGTACACATCAACACAAAAAAGTTGTTATCTGAGTGCATGCAATGCTTAGACAATACAAATAGTATACATTTCAATTTTACACCAAAGCACCTACTGCAAACCTAATGGAAACACCTTAGGTTAACTTTCCACATGATTGTGAGTAGTTTGAAAGTTGTTTCATGGCTGTAGACATCAACACAAAAAAGTTGTTATCTGAGTGCATCCAATGCTTAGACAATACAAATCGTATACATTTCAATTTTACACCAAAGCACTTACTGCAAACCTAATGGAAACACTTTAGGTTAACTTTCATGATTATGAGTAGTTTGAAAGTTGTTTCATGGCTGTACACATCAAAACAAAAAAGTTGTTATCTGAGTGCATGCAATGCTTAGACAATACAAATAGTATACATTTCAATTTTACACCAAAGCACCTACTGCAAACCTAATGAAAACACCTTAGGTTAACTTTCCACATGATTGTGAGTAGTTTGAAAGTTGTTTCATGGCTGTAGACATCAACACAAAAAAGTTGTTATCTCAGTGCATGCAATGCTTAGACAATACAAATAGTATACATTTCAATTTTACTCCAAAGCACTTACTGCAAACCTAATGGAAACACCTTAGGTTAACTTCCCACATGATTATGAGTAGTTTGAAAGTTGTGTCATGGCTGTACACATCAAAACAAAAAAGTTGTTATCTGAGTGCATGCAATGCTTAGACAATACAAATAGTATACATTTCAATTTTACACCAAAGCACCTACTGCAAACCTAATGGAAACACCTTAGGTTAACTTTCCACATGATTGTGAGTAGTTTGAAAGTTGTTTCATGGCTGTAGACATCAACACAAAAAAGTTGTTATCTCAGTGTATGCAATGCTTAGACAATACAAATAGTATACATTTCAATTTTACTCTAAACCACTTACTGCAAACCTAATGGAAACACCTTAGGTTAACTTCCCACATGATTATGAGTAGTTTGAAAGTTGTTTCATGGCTGTACACATCAACACAAAAAAGTTGTTATCTGAGTGCATGCAATGATTAGACAATACAAATAGTATACATTTCAATTTTACACCAAAGCACTTACTGCAAACCTAATGGAAATACTTTAGGTTAACTTTCCACATGATTATGAGTAGTTTGAAAGTTGTTTCATGGCTGTACACATCAACACAAAAAAGTTGTTATCTGAGTGCATGCAATGCTTAGACAATACAAATAGTATACATTTCAATTTTACACCAAAGCACCTACTGCAAACCTAATGGAAACACCTTAGGTTAACTTTCCACATGATTGTGAGTAGTTTGAAAGTTGTTTCATGGCTGTAGACATCAACACAAAAAAGTTGTTATCTGAGTGCATCCAATGCTTAGACAATACAAATCGTATACATTTCAATTTTACACCAAAGCACTTACTGCAAACCTAATGGAAACACTTTAGGTTAACTTTCCACATGATTATGAGTAGTTTGAAAGTTGTTTCATGGCTGTACACATCAAAACAAAAAAGTTGTTATCTGAGTGCATGCAATGCTTAGACAATACAAATAGTATACATTTCAATTTTACACCAAAGCACCTACTGCAAACCTAATGAAAACACCTTAGGTTAACTTTCCACATGATTGTGAGTAGTTTGAAAGTTGTTTCATGGCTGTAGACATCAACACAAAAAAGTTGTTATCTCAGTGCATGCAATGCTTAGACAATACAAATAGTATACATTTCAATTTTACTCCAAAGCACTTACTGCAAACCTAATGGAAACACCTTAGGTTAACTTCCCACATGATTATGAGTAGTTTGAAAGTTGTGTCATGGCTGTACACATCAACACAAAAAAGTTGTTATCTCAGTGCATGCAATGCTTAGACAATACAAATAGTATACATTTCAATTTTACACCAAAGCACTTACTGCAAACCTAATGGAAACACTTTAGGTTAACTTCCCAAATGATTCTGATATGTCTGAAAGTTGTTTCATACCTGTGCACATAAAGACAAAAAAGTTGATTTCACAGTGAATAGAATGCTTTGACATAAAAGTAGTATACATTTCTATTTTACACCAAAGTACTTACTGCAAACCTAATGGAAACACCTTAGGTTAACTTCCCACATGATTATGAGTAGTTTGAAAGTTGTTTCATGGCTGTACACATCAACACAAAAAAGTTGTTATCTCAGTGCATGCAATGCTTAGACAATACAAATAGTATACATTTCAATTTTACACCAAAGCACTTACTGCAACCCTAATGGAAACACTTTAGGTTAACTTTCCACATGATTATGAGTAGTTTGAAAGTTGTTTCATGGCTGTACACATCAACACAAAAAGGTTGCTATCTAAGTGCATGCAATGCTTAGACAATACAACTAGTATACATTTCAATTTTACACCAAAGCACTTACTGCAAACCTAATGGAAACAACTTAGATTAACTTCCCACATGATTCTGAGATGTCTGAAAGTTGTTTCATTACTGTGCACATAAAGACAAAAAAGTTGATTTCACAGTGAATAGAATGCTTTGACATAAAAGCAGTATACATTTCAATTTTACACCAAAGTACTTACTGCAAACCTAATGGAAACACCTTAGGTTAACTTCCCACATGATTATGAGTAGTTTGAAAGTTGTTTCATGGCTGTACACATCAACACAAAAAAGTTGTTATCTGAGTGCATGCAATGCTTAGACAATACAAATAGTATACATTTCAATTTTACTCCAAAGCACTTACTGCAAACCTAATGGAAACACCTTAGGTTAACTTCCCACATGATTATGAGTAGTTTGAAAGTTGTGTCATGGCTGTACACATCAACACAAAAAAGTTGTTATCTGAGTGCATCCAATGCTTAGACAATACAAATAGTATACATTTCAATTTTACACCAAAGCACTTACTGCAAACCTAATGGAAACACTTTAGGTTAACTTTCCACATGATTATGAGTAGTTTGAAAGTTGTTTGATGGCTGTAGACATCAACACAAAAAAGTTGTTATCTCAGTGCATGCAATGCTTAGACAATACAAATAGTATACATTTCAATTTTACTCCAAACCACTTACTGCAAACCTAATGGAAACACCTTAGGTTAACTTCCCACATGATTATGAGTAGTTTGAAAGTTGTTTCATGGCTGTACACATCAACACAAAAAAGTTGTTATCTGAGTGCATGCAATGCTTAGACAATACAAATAGTATACATTTCAATTTTACACCAAAGCACTTACTGCAAACCTAATGGAAACACTTTAGGTTAACTTTCCACATGATTATGAGTAGTTTGAAAGTTGTTTCATGGCTGTACACATCAACACAAAAAAGTTGTTATCTGAGTGCATGCAATGCATAGACAATACAAATAGTATACATTTCAATTTTACACCAAAGCACCTACTGCAAACCTAATGGAAACACCTGAGGTTAACTTTCCACATGATTGTGAGTAGTTTGAAAGTTGTTTCATGGCTGTAGACATCAACACAAAAAAGTTGTTATCTGAGTGCATCCAATGCTTAGACAATACAAATAGTATACATTTCAATTTTACACCAAAGCACTTACTGCAAACCTAATGGAAACACTTTAGGTTAACTTTCCACATGATTATGAGTAGTTTGAAAGTTGTTTCATGGCTGTACACATCAAAACAAAAAAGTTGTTATCTGAGTGCATGCAATGCTTAGACAATACAAATAGTATACATTTCAATTTTACACCAAAGCACCTACTGCAAACCTAATGGAAACACCTTAGGTTAACTTTCCACATGATTGTGAGTAGTTTGAAAGTTGTTTCATGGCTGTATACATCAACACAAAAAAGTTGTTATCTGAGTGCATCCAATGCTTAGACAATACAAATAGTATACATTTCAATTTTACACCAAAGCACTTACTGCAAACCTAATGGAAACACCTTAGGTTAACTTCCCACATGATTATGAGTAGTTTGAAAGTTGTTTCATGGCTGTACACATCAAAACAAAAAAGTTGTTATCTGAGTGCATGCAATGCTTATACAATACAAATAGTATACATTTCAATTTTACACCAAAGCACCTACTGCAAACCTAATGGAAACACCTTAGGTTAACTTTCCACATGATTGTGAGTAGTTTGAAAGTTGTTTCATGGCTGTAGACATCAACACAAAAAAGTTGTTATCTCAGTGCATGCAATGCTTAGACAATACAAATAGTATACATTTCAATTTTACTCCAAACCACTTACTGCAAACCTAATGGAAACACCTTAGGTTAACTTCCCACATGATTATGAGTAGTTTGAAAGTTGTTTCATGGCTGTACACATCAACACAAAAAAGTTGTTATCTGAGTGCATGCAATGATTAGTCAATACAAATAGTATACATTTCAATTTTACACCAAAGCACTTACTGCAAACCTAATGGAAATACTTTAGGTTAACTTTCCACATGATTATGAGTAGTTTGAAAGTTGTTTCATGGCTGTACACATCAACACAAAAAAGTTGTTATCTGAGTGCATGCAATGCTTAGACAATACAAATAGTATACATTTCAATTTTACACCAAAGCACCTACTGCAAACCTAATGGAAACACCTTAGGTTAACTTTCCACATGATTGTGAGTAGTTTGAAAGTTGTTTCATGGCTGTAGACATCAACACAAAAAAGTTGTTATCTGAGTGCATCCAATGCTTAGACAATACAAATCGTATACATTTCAATTTTACACCAAAGCACTTACTGCAAACCTAATGGAAACACTTTAGGTTAACTTTCCACATGATTATGAGTAGTTTGAAAGTTGTTTCATGGCTGTACACATCAAAACAAAAAAGTTGTTATCTGAGTGCATGCAATGCTTAGACAATACAAATAGTATACATTTCAATTTTACACCAAAGCACCTACTGCAAACCTAATGGAAACACCTTAGGTTAACTTTCCACATGATTGTGAGTAGTTTGAAAGTTGTTTCATGGCTGTAGACATCAACACAAAAAAGTTGTTATCTGAGTGCATCCAATGCTTAGACAATACAAATAGTATACATTTCAATTTTACACCAAAGCACTTACTGCAAACCTAATGGAAACACCTTAGGTTAACTTCCCACATGATTATGAGTAGTTTGAAAGTTGTTTCATGGCTGTACAGATCAAAACAAAAAAGTTGTTATCTGAGTGCATGCAATGCTTAGACAATACAAATAGTATACATTTCAATTTTACACCAAAGCACCTACTGCAAACCTAATGGAAACACCTTAGGTTAACTTTCCACATGATTGTGAGTAGTTTGAAAGTTGTTTCATGGCTGTAGACATCAACACAAAAAAGTTGTTATCTCAATGCATGCAATGCTTAGACAATACAAATAGTATACATTTCAATTTTACTCCAAAGCACTTACTGCAAACCTAATGGAAACACCTTAGGTTAACTTCCCACATGATTATGAGTAGTTTGAAAGTTGTGTCATGGCTGTACACATCAACACAAAAAAGTTGTTATCTCAGTGCATGCAATGCTTAGACAATACAAATAGTATACATTTCAATTTTACACCAAAGCACTTACTGCAAACCTAATGGAAACACTTTAGGTTAACTTCCCAAATGATTCTGATATGTCTGAAAGTTGTTTCATACCTGTGCACATAAAGACAAAAAAGTTGATTTCACAGTGAATAGAATGCTTTGACATAAAAGTAGTATACATTTCAATTTTACACCAAAGTACTTACTGCAAACCTAATGGAAACACCTTAGGTTAACTTCCCACATGATTATGAGTAGTTTGAAAGTTGTTTCATGGCTGTACACATCAACACAAAAAAGTTGTTATCTCAGTGCATGCAATGCTTTGACAATACAAATAGTATACATTTCAATTTTACACCAAAGCACTTACTGCAACCCTAATGGAAACACTTTAGGTTAACTTTCCACATGATTATGAGTAGTTTGAAAGTTGTTTCATGGCTGTACACATCAACACAAAAAAGTTGCTATCTAAGTGCATGCAATGCTTAGACAATACAAATAGTATACATTTCAATTTTACACCAAAGCACTTACTGCAAACCTAATGGAAACAACTTAGATTAACTTACCACATGATTCAGAGATGTCTGAAAGTTGTTTCATTACTGTGCACATAAAGACAAAAAAGTTGATTTCACAGTGAATAGAATGCTTTGACATAAAAGCAGTATACATTTCAATTTTACACCAAAGTACTTACTGCAAACCTAATGGAAACACCTTAGGTTAACTTCCCACATGATTATGAGTAGTTTGAAAGTTGTTTCATGGCTGTACACATCAACACAAAAAAGTTGTTATCTGAGTGCATGCAATGCTTAGACAATACAAATAGTATACATTTCAATTTTACACCAAAGCACTTACTGCAAACCTAATGGAAACACTTTAGGTTAACTTTCCACATGATTATGAGTAGTTTGAAAGTTGTTTCATGGCTGTAGACATCAACACAAAAAAGTTGTTATCTCAGTGCATGCAATGCTTAGACAATACAAATAGTATACATTTCAATTTTACACCAAAGCACTTACTGCAAACCTAATGGAAACACTTTAGGTTAACTTTCCACATGATTATGAGTAGTTTGAAAGTTGTTTCATGGCTGTACACATCAAAACAAAAAAGTTGTTATCTGAGTGCATGCAATGCTTAGACAATACAAATAGTATACATTTCAATTTTACACCAAAGCACCTACTGCAAACCTAATGGAAACACCTTAGGTTAACTTTCCACATGATTGTGAGTAGTTTGAAAGTTGTTTCATGGCTGTAGACATCAACACAAAAAAGTTGTTATCTGAATGCATCCAATGCTTAGACAATACAAATAGTATACATTTCAATTTTACACCAAAGCACTTACTGCAAACCTAATGGAAACACCTTAGGTTAACTTCCCACATGATTATGAGTAGTTTGAAAGTTGTTTCATGGCTGTACACATCAACACAAAAAAGTTGTTACCTGAGTGCATGCAATGATTAGACAATACAAATAGTATACATTTCAATTTTACACCAAAGCACTTACTGCAAACCTAATGGAAATACTTTAGGTTAACTTTCCACATGATTATGAGTAGTTTGAAAGTTGTTTCATGGCTGTACACATCAAAACAAAAAAGTTGTTATCTGAGTGCATGCAATGCTTAGACAATACAAAGAGTATACTTTTCAATTTTACACCAAAGCACCTACTGCAAACCTAATGGAAACACCTTAGGTTAACTTTCCACATGATTGTGAGTAGTTTGAAAGTTGTTTCATGGCTGTAGACATCAACACAAAAAAGTTGTTATCTGAGTGCATCCAATGCTTAGACAATACAAATCGTATACATTTCAATTTTACACCAAAGCACTTACTGCAAACCTAATGGAAACACTTTAGGTTAACTTTCCACATGATTATGAGTAGTTTGAAAGTTGTTTCATGGCTGTACACATCAAAACAAAAAAGTTGTTATCTGAGTGCATGCAATGCTTAGACAATACAAATAGTATACATTTCAATTTTACACCAAAGCACCTACTGCAAACCTAATGGAAACACCTTAGGTTAACTTTCCACATGATTGTGAGTAGTTTGAAAGTTGTTTCATGGCTGTAGACATCAACACAAAAAAGTTGTTATCTGAGTGCATCCAATGCTTAGACAATACAAATAGTATACATTTCAATTTTACACCAAAGCACTTACTGCAAACCTAATGGAAACACCTTAGGTTAACTTCCCACATGATTATGAGTAGTTTGAAAGTTGTTTCATGGCTGTACACATCAAAACAAAAAAGTTGTTATCTGAGTGCATGCAATGCTTAGACAATACAAATAGTATACATTTCAATTTTACACCAAAGCACCTACTGCAAACCTAATGCAAACACCTTAGGTTAACTTTCCACATGATTGTGAGTAGTTTGAAAGTTGTTTCATGGCTGTAGACATCAACACAAAAAAGTTGTTATCTGAGTGCATGCAATGCTTAGACAATACAAATAGTATACATTTCAATTTTACTCCAAAGCACCTACTGCAAACCTAATGGAAACACCTTAGGTTAACTTTCCACATGATTGTGAGTAGTTTGAAAGTTGTTTCATGGCTGTAGACATCAACACAAAAAGGTTGTTATCTCAGTGCATGCAATGCTTAGACAATACAAATAGTATACATTTCAATTTTACACCAAAGCACTTACTGCAAACCTAATGGAAACACTTTAGGTTAACTTCCCACATGATTCTGAGATGTCTGAAAGTTGTTTCATACCTGTGCACATAAAGACAAAAAAGTTGATTTCACAGTGAATAGAATGCTTTGACATAAAAGTAGTATACATTTCAATTGTACTCAAAAGTCTTGACTGCAAACCTAATGCAAACACATTTGGTTAACTTACCAGATGAGTATGACTAGGTTTATAGTTGTTTCATGCCTCAGTTCATCAAGACAAAAAAGTTACTTTCTCAGTACTACTATGCTCTGACATTAAGGTAGTACACATCTGAATTTTACACCAAAGCACCTACTGCAAACCTAATGGAAACACCTTAGGTTAACTTTCCACATGATTGTGAGTAGTTTGAAAGTTGTTTCATGGCTGTACACATCAACACAAAAAAGTTGTTATCTCAGTGCATGCAATGCTTAGACAATACAAATAGTATACATTTCAATTTTACTCCAAAGCACTTACTGCAAACCTAATGGAAACACCTTAGGTTAACTTCCCACATGATTTTGAGTAGTTTGAAAGTTGTGTCATGGCTGTACACATCAACACAAAAAAG
Organism: Mobula birostris; assembly: GCF_030028105.1. Lineage (NCBI taxonomy): Eukaryota > Metazoa > Chordata > Chondrichthyes > Myliobatiformes > Myliobatidae > Mobula > Mobula birostris. The sequence goes on from NW_027277577.1 coordinate 12,782, forward strand.
TTGTTATCTCAGTGCATGCAACGCTTAGACAATACAAATAGTATACATTTCAATTTTACACCAAAGCACTTACTGCAAACCTAATGGAAACACTTTAGGTTAACTTCCCAAATGATTCTGATATGTCTGAAAGTTGTTTCATACCTGTGCACATAAAGACAAAAAAGTTGATTTCACAGTGAATAGAATGCTTTGACATAAAAGTAGTACACATTTCAATTTTACACCAAAGCACTTACTGCAAACCTAATGGAAACACTTTAGGTTAACTTTCCACATGATTATGAGTAGTTTGAAAGTTGTTTCATGGCTGTACACATCAAAACAAAAAAGTTGTTATCTGAGTGCATGCAATGCTTAGACAATACAAATAGTATACATTTCAATTTTACACCAAAGCACCTACTGCAAACCTAATGGAAACACCTTAGGTTAACTTTCCACATGATTGTGAGTAGTTTGAAAGTTGTTTCATGGCTGTATACATCAACACAAAAAAGTTGTTATCTGAGTGCATCCAATGCTTAGACAATACAAATAGTATACATTTCAATTTTACAACAAAGCACTTACTGCAAACCTAATGGAAACACCTTAGGTTAACTTCCCACATGATTATGAGTAGTTTGAAAGTTGTTTCATGGCTGTACACATCAAAACAAAAAAGTTGTTATCTGAGTGCATGCAATGCTTATACAATACAAATAGTATACATTTCAATTTTACACCAAAGCACCTACTGCAAACCTAATGGAAACACCTTAGGTTAACTTTCCACATGATTGTGAGTAGTTTGAAAGTTGTTTCATGGCTGTAGACATCAACACAAAAAAGTTGTTATCTCAGTGCATGCAATGCTTAGACAATACAAATAGTATACATTTCAATTTTACTCCAAACCACTTACTGCAAACCTAATGGAAACACCTTAGGTTAACTTCCCACATGATTATGAGTAGTTTGAAAGTTGTTTCATGGCTGTACACATCAACACAAAAAAGTTGTTATCTGAGTGCATGCAATGATTAGTCAATACAAATAGTATACATTTCAATTTTACACCAAAGCACTTACTGCAAACCTAATGGAAATACTTTAGGTTAACTTTCCACATGATTATGAGTAGTTTGAAAGTTGTTTCATGGCTGTACACATCAACACAAAAAAGTTGTTATCTGAGTGCATGCAATGCTTAGACAATACAAATAGTATACATTTCAATTTTACACCAAAGCACCTACTGCAAACCTAATGGAAACACCTTAGGTTAACTTTCCACATGATTGTGAGTAGTTTGAAAGTTGTTTCATGGCTGTAGACATCAACACAAAAAAGTTGTTATCTGAGTGCATCCAATGCTTAGACAATACAAATAGTATACATTTCAATTTTACACCAAAGCACTTACTGCAAACCTAATGGAAACACTTTAGGTTAACTTTCCACATGATTATGAGTAGTTTGAAAGTTGTTTCATGGCTGTACACATCAAAACAAAAAAGTTGTTATCTGAGTGCATGCAATGCTTAGACAATACAAATAGTATACATTTCAATTTTACACCAAAGCACCTACTGCAAACCTAATGGAAACACCTTAGGTTAACTTTCCACATGATTGTGAGTAGTTTGAAAGTTGTTTCATGGCTGTAGACATCAACACAAAAAAGTTGTTATCTGAGTGCATCCAATGCTTAGACAATACAAATAGTATACATTTCAATTTTACACCAAAGCACTTACTGCAAACCTAATGGAAACACCTTAGGTTAACTTCCCACATGATTATGAGTAGTTTGAAAGTTGTTTCATGGCTGTACAGATCAAAACAAAAAAGTTGTTATCTGAGTGCATGCAATGCTTAGACAATACAAATAGTATACATTTCAATTTTACACCAAAGCACCTACTGCAAACCTAATGGAAACACCTTAGGTTAACTTTCCACATGATTGTGAGTAGTTTGAAAGTTGTTTCATGGCTGTAGACATCAACACAAAAAAGTTGTTATCTCAATGCATGCAATGCTTAGACAATACAAATAGTATACATTTCAATTTTACTCCAAAGCACTTACTGCAAACCTAATGGAAACACCTTAGGTTAACTTCCCACATGATTATGAGTAGTTTGAAAGTTGTGTCATGGCTGTACACATCAACACAAAAAAGTTGTTATCTCAGTGCATGCAATGCTTAGACAATACAAATAGTATACATTTCAATTTTACACCAAAGCACTTACTGCAAACCTAATGGAAACACTTTAGGTTAACTTCCCAAATGATTCTGATATGTCTGAAAGTTGTTTCATACCTGTGCACATAAAGACAAAAAAGTTGATTTCACAGTGAATAGAATGCTTTGACATAAAAGTAGTATACATTTCAATTTTACACCAAAGTACTTACTGCAAACCTAATGGAAACACCTTAGGTTAACTTCCCACATGATTATGAGTAGTTTGAAAGTTGTTTCATGGCTGTACACATCAACACAAAAAAGTTGTTATCTCAGTGCATGCAATGCTTTGACAATACAAATAGTATACATTTCAATTTTACACCAAAGCACTTACTGCAACCCTAATGGAAACACTTTAGGTTAACTTTCCACATGATTATGAGTAGTTTGAAAGTTGTTTCATGGCTGTACACATCAACACAAAAAAGTTGCTATCTAAGTGCATGCAATGCTTAGACAATACAAATAGTATACATTTCAATTTTACACCAAAGCACTTACTGCAAACCTAATGGAAACAACTTAGATTAACTTACCACATGATTCTGAGATGTCTGAAAGTTGTTTCATTACTGTGCACATAAAGACAAAAAAGTTGATTTCACAGTGAATAGAATGCTTTGACATAAAAGCAGTATACATTTCAATTTTACACCAAAGTACTTACTGCAAACCTAATGGAAACACCTTAGGTTAACTTCCCACATGATTATGAGTAGTTTGAAAGTTGTTTCATGGCTGTACACATCAACACAAAAAAGTTGTTATCTGAGTGCATGCAATGCTTAGACAATACAAATAGTATACATTTCAATTTTACACCAAAGCACTTACTGCAAACCTAATGGAAACACTTTAGGTTAACTTTCCACATGATTATGAGTAGTTTGAAAGTTGTTTCATGGCTGTAGACATCAACACAAAAAAGTTGTTATCTCAGTGCATGCAATGCTTAGACAATACAAATAGTATACATTTCAATTTTACACCAAAGCACTTACTGCAAACCTAATGGAAACACTTTAGGTTAACTTTCCACATGATTATGAGTAGTTTGAAAGTTGTTTCATGGCTGTACACATCAAAACAAAAAAGTTGTTATCTGAGTGCATGCAATGCTTAGACAATACAAATAGTATACATTTCAATTTTACACCAAAGCACCTACTGCAAACCTAATGGAAACACCTTAGGTTAACTTTCCACATGATTGTGAGTAGTTTGAAAGTTGTTTCATGGCTGTAGACATCAACACAAAAAAGTTGTTATCTGAATGCATCCAATGCTTAGACAATACAAATAGTATACATTTCAATTTTACACCAAAGCACTTACTGCAAACCTAATGGAAACACCTTAGGTTAACTTCCCACATGATTATGAGTAGTTTGAAAGTTGTTTCATGGCTGTACACATCAACACAAAAAAGTTGTTACCTGAGTGCATGCAATGATTAGACAATACAAATAGTATACATTTCAATTTTACACCAAAGCACTTACTGCAAACCTAATGGAAATACTTTAGGTTAACTTTCCACATGATTATGAGTAGTTTGAAAGTTGTTTCATGGCTGTACACATCAAAACAAAAAAGTTGTTATCTGAGTGCATGCAATGCTTAGACAATACAAAGAGTATACATTTCAATTTTACACCAAAGCACCTACTGCAAACCTAATGGAAACACCTTAGGTTAACTTTCCACATGATTGTGAGTAGTTTGAAAGTTGTTTCATGGCTGTAGACATCAACACAAAAAAGTTGTTATCTGAGTGCATCCAATGCTTAGACAATACAAATCGTATACATTTCAATTTTACACCAAAGCACTTACTGCAAACCTAATGGAAACACTTTAGGTTAACTTTCCACATGATTATGAGTAGTTTGAAAGTTGTTTCATGGCTGTACACATCAAAACAAAAAAGTTGTTATCTGAGTGCATGCAATGCTTAGACAATACAAATAGTATACATTTCAATTTTACACCAAAGCACCTACTGCAAACCTAATGGAAACACCTTAGGTTAACTTTCCACATGATTGTGAGTAGTTTGAAAGTTGTTTCATGGCTGTAGACATCAACACAAAAAAGTTGTTATCTGAGTGCATCCAATGCTTAGACAATACAAATAGTATACATTTCAATTTTACACCAAAGCACTTACTGCAAACCTAATGGAAACACCTTAGGTTAACTTCCCACATGATTATGAGTAGTTTGAAAGTTGTTTCATGGCTGTACACATCAAAACAAAAAAGTTGTTATCTGAGTGCATGCAATGCTTAGACAATACAAATAGTATACATTTCAATTTTACACCAAAGCACCTACTGCAAACCTAATGCAAACACCTTAGGTTAACTTTCCACATGATTGTGAGTAGTTTGAAAGTTGTTTCATGGCTGTAGACATCAACACAAAAAAGTTGTTATATGAGTGCATGCAATGCTTAGACAATACAAATAGTATACATTTCAATTTTACTCCAAAGCACCTACTGCAAACCTAATGGAAACACCTTAGGTTAACTTTCCACATGATTGTGAGTAGTTTGAAAGTTGTTTCATGGCTGTAGACATCAACACAAAAAGGTTGTTATCTCAGTGCATGCAATGCTTAGACAATACAAATAGTATACATTTCAATTTTACACCAAAGCACTTACTGCAAACCTAATGGAAACACTTTAGGTTAACTTCCCACATGATTCTGAGATGTCTGAAAGTTGTTTCATACCTGTGCACATAAAGACAAAAAAGTTGATTTCACAGTGAATAGAATGCTTTGACATAAAAGTAGTATACATTTCAATTGTACTCAAAAGTCTTGACTGCAAACCTAATGCAAACACATTTGGTTAACTTACCAGATGAGTATGACTAGGTTTATAGTTGTTTCATGCCTCAGTTCATCAAGACAAAAAAGTTACTTTCTCAGTACTACTATGCTCTGACATTAAGGTAGTACACATCTGAATTTTACACCAAAGCACCTACTGCAAACCTAATGGAAACACCTTAGGTTAACTTTCCACATGATTGTGAGTAGTTTGAAAGTTGTTTCATGGCTGTACACATCAACACAAAAAAGTTGTTATCTCAGTGCATGCAATGCTTAGACAATACAAATAGTATACATTTCAATTTTACTCCAAAGCACTTACTGCAAACCTAATGGAAACACCTTAGGTTAACTTCCCACATGATTTTGAGTAGTTTGAAAGTTGTGTCATGGCTGTACACATCAACACAAAAAAGTTGTTATCTCAGTGCATGCAACGCTTAGACAATACAAATAGTATACATTTCAATTTTACACCAAAGCACTTACTGCAAACCTAATGGAAACACTTTAGGTTAACTTCCCAAATGATTCTGATATGTCTGAAAGTTGTTTCATACCTGTGCACATAAAGACAAAAAAGTTGATTTCACAGTGAATAGAATGCTTTGACATAAAAGTAGTACACATTTCAATTTTACACCAAAGTACTTACTGCAAACCTAATGGAAACACCTTAGGTTAACTTCCCACATGATTATGAGTAGTTTGAAAGTTGTTTCATGGCTGTACACATCAACACAAAAAAGTTGTTATCTCAGTGCATGCAATGCTTAGACAATACAAATAGTATACATTTCAATTTTACACCAAAGCACTTACTGCAACCCTAATGGAAACACTTTAGGTTAACTTTCCACATGATTATGAGTAGTTTGAAAGTTGTTTCATGGCTGTACACATCAACACAAAAAAGTTGCTATCTAAGTGCATGCAATGCTTAGACAATACAAATAGTATACATTTCAATTTTACACCAAAGCACTTACTGCAAACCTAATGGAAACAACTTAGATTAACTTCCCACATGATTCTGAGATGTCTGAAAGTTGTTTCATTACTGTGCACATAAAGACAAAAAAGTTGATTTCACAGTGAATAGAATGCTTTGACATAAAAGCAGTATACATTTCAATTTTACACCAAAGTACTTACTGCAAACCTAATGGAAACACCTTAGGTTAACTTCCCACATGATTATGAGTAGTTTGAAAGTTGTTTGATGGCTGTAGACATCAACACAAAAAAGTTGTTATCTCAGTGCATGCAATGCTTAGACAATACAAATAGTATACATTTCAATTTTACTCCAAACCACTTACTGCAAACCTAATGGAAACACCTTAGGTTAACTTCCCACATGATTATGAGTAGTTTGAAAGTTGTTTCATGGCTGTACACATCAACACAAAAAAGTTGTTATCTGAGTGCATGCAAAGCTTAGACAATACAAATAGTATACATTTCAATTTTACACCAAAGCACTTACTGCAAACCTAATGGAAACACTTTAGGTTAACTTTCCACATGATTATGAGTAGTTTGAAAGTTGTTTCATGGCTGTACACATCAACACAAAAAAGTTGTTATCTGAGTGCATGCAATGCATAGACAATACAAATAGTATACATTTCAATTTTACACCAAAGCACCTACTGCAAACCTAATGGAAACACCTGAGGTTAACTTTCCACATGATTGTGAGTAGTTTGAAAGTTGTTTCATGGCTGTAGACATCAACACAAAAAAGTTGTTATCTGAGTGCATCCAATGCTTAGACAATACAAATAGTATACATTTCAATTTTACACCAAAGCACTTACTGCAAACCTAATGGAAACACTTTAGGTTAACTTTCCACATGATTGTGAGTAGTTTGAAAGTTGTTTCATGGCTGTACACATCAAAACAAAAAAGTTGTTATCTGAGTGCATGCAATGCTTAGACAATACAAATAGTATACATTTCAATTTTACACCAAAGCACCTACTGCAAACCTAATGGAAACACCTTAGGTTAACTTCCCACATGATTATGAGTAGTTTGAAAGTTGTTTCATGGCTGTACACATCAAAACAAAAAAGTTGTTATCTGAGTGCATGCAATGCTTATACAATACAAATAGTATACATTTCAATTTTACACCAAAGCACCTACTGCAAACCTAATGGAAACACCTTAGGTTAACTTTCCACATGATTGTGAGTAGTTTGAAAGTTGTTTCATGGCTGTAGACATCAACACAAAAAAGTTGTTATCTCAGTGCATGCAATGCTTAGACAATACAAATAGTATACATTTCAATTTTACTCCAAACCACTTACTGCAAACCTAATGGAAACACCTTAGGTTAACTTCCCACATGATTATGAGTAGTTTGAAAGTTGTTTCATGGCTGTACACATCAACACAAAAAAGTTGTTATCTGAGTGCATGCAATGATTAGTCAATACAAATAGTATACATTTCAATTTTACACCAAAGCACTTACTGCAAACCTAATGGAAATACTTTAGGTTAACTTTCCACATGATTATGAGTAGTTTGAAAGTTGTTTCATGGCTGTACACATCAACACAAAAAAGTTGTTATCTGAGTGCATGCAATGCTTAGACAATACAAATAGTATACATTTCAATTTTACACCAAAGCACCTACTGCAAACCTAATGGAAACACCTTAGGTTAACTTTCCACATGATTGTGAGTAGTTTGAAAGTTGTTTCATGGCTGTAGACATCAACACAAAAAAGTTGTTATCTGAGTGCATCCAATGCTTAGACAATACAAATCGTATACATTTCAATTTTACACCAAAGCACTTACTGCAAACCTAATGGAAACACTTTAGGTTAACTTTCCACATGATTATGAGTAGTTTGAAAGTTGTTTCATGGCTGTACACATCAAAACAAAAAAGTTGTTATCTGAGTGCATGCAATGCTTAGACAATACAAATAGTATACATTTCAATTTTACACCAAAGCACCTACTGCAAACCTAATGGAAACACCTTAGGTTAACTTTCCACATGATTGTGAGTAGTTTGAAAGTTGTTTCATGGCTGTAGACATCAACACAAAAAAGTTGTTATCTGAGTGCATCCAATGCTTAGACAATACAAATAGTATACATTTCAATTTTACACCAAAGCACTTACTGCAAACCTAATGGAAACACCTTAGGTTAACTTCCCACATGATTATGAGTAGTTTGAAAGTTGTTTCATGGCTGTACAGATCAAAACAAAAAAGTTGTTATCTGAGTGCATGCAATGCTTAGACAATACAAATAGTATACATTTCAATTTTACACCAAAGCACCTACTGCAAACCTAATGGAAACACCTTAGGTTAACTTTCCACATGATTGTGAGTAGTTTGAAAGTTGTTTCATGGCTGTAGACATCAACACAAAAAAGTTGTTATCTCAGTGCATGCAATGCTTAGACAATACAAATAGTATACATTTCAATTTTACTCCAAAGCACTTACTGCAAACCTAATGGAAACACCTTAGGTTAACTTCCCACATGATTATGAGTAGTTTGAAAGTTGTGTCATGGCTGTACACATCAACACAAAAAAGTTGTTATCTCAGTGCATGCAATGCTTAGACAATACAAATAGTATACATTTCAATTTTACACCAAAGCACTTACTGCAAACCTAATGGAAACACTTTAGGTTAACTTCCCAAATGATTCTGATATGTCTGAAAGTTGTTTCATACCTGTGCACATAAAGACAAAAAAGTTGATTTCACAGTGAATAGAATGCTTTGACATAAAAGTAGTATACATTTCAATTTTACACCAAAGTACTTACTGCAAACCTAATGGAAACACCTTAGGTTAACTTCCCACATGATTATGAGTAGTTTGAAAGTTGTTTCATTACTGTGCACATAAAGACAAAAAAGTTGATTTCACAGTGAATAGAATGCTTTGACATAAAAGCAGTATACATTTCAATTTTACACCAAAGTACTTACTGCAAACCTAATGGAAACACCTTAGGTTAACTTCCCACATGATTATGAGTAGTTTGAAAGTTGTTTGATGGCTGTAGACATCAACACAAAAAAGTTGTTATCTCAGTGCATGCAATGCTTAGACAATACAAATAGTATACATTTCAATTTTACTCCAAACCACTTACTGCAAACCTAATGGAAACACCTTAGGTTAACTTCCCACATGATTATGAGTAGTTTGAAAGTTGTTTCATGGCTGTACACATCAACACAAAAAAGTTGTTATCTGAGTGCATGCAATGCTTAGACAATACAAATAGTATACATTTCAATTTTACACCAAAGCACTTACTGCAAACCTAATGGAAACACTTTAGGTTAACTTTCCACATGATTATGAGTAGTTTGAAAGTTGTTTCATGGCTGTACACATCAACACAAAAAAGTTGTTATCTGAGTGCATGCAATGCATAGACAATACAAATAGTATACATTTCAATTTTACACCAAAGCACCTACTGCAAACCTAATGGAAACACCTGAGGTTAACTTTCCACATGATTGTGAGTAGTTTGAAAGTTGTTTCATGGCTGTAGACATCAACACAAAAAAGTTGTTATCTGAGTGCATCCAATGCTTAGACAATACAAATAGTATACATTTCAATTTTACACCAAAGCACTTACTGCAAACCTAATGGAAACACTTTAGGTTAACTTTCCACATGATTATGAGTAGTTTGAAAGTTGTTTCATGGCTGTACACATCAAAACAAAAAAGTTGTTATCTGAGTGCATGCAATGCTTAGACAATACAAATAGTATACATTTCAATTTTACACCAAAGCACCTACTGCAAACCTAATGGAAACACCTTAGGTTAACTTTCCACATGATTGTGAGTAGTTTGAAAGTTGTTTCATGGCTGTATACATCAACACAAAAAAGTTGTTATCTGAGTGCATCCAATGCTTAGACAATACAAATAGTATACATTTCAATTTTACAACAAAGCACTTACTGCAAACCTAATGGAAACACCTTAGGTTAACTTCCCACATGATTATGAGTAGTTTGAAAGTTGTTTCATGGCTGTACACATCAAAACAAAAAAGTTGTTATCTGAGTGCATGCAATGCTTATACAATACAAATAGTATACATTTCAATTTTACACCAAAGCACCTACTGCAAACCTAATGGAAACACCTTAGGTTAACTTTCCACATGATTGTGAGTAGTTTGAAAGTTGTTTCATGGCTGTAGACATCAACACAAAAAAGTTGTTATCTCAGTGCATGCAATGCTTAGACAATACAAATAGTATACATTTCAATTTTACTCCAAACCACTTACTGCAAACCTAATGGAAACACCTTAGGTTAACTTCCCACATGATTATGAGTAGTTTGAAAGTTGTTTCATGGCTGTACACATCAACACAAAAAAGTTGTTATCTGAGTGCATGCAATGATTAGTCAATACAAATAGTATACATTTCAATTTTACACCAAAGCACTTACTGCAAACCTAATGGAAATACTTTAGGTTAACTTTCCACATGATTATGAGTAGTTTGAAAGTTGTTTCATGGCTGTACACATCAACACAAAAAAGTTGTTATCTGAGTGCATGCAATGCTTAGACAATACAAATAGTATACATTTCAATTTTACACCAAAGCACCTACTGCAAACCTAATGGAAACACCTTAGGTTAACTTTCCACATGATTGTGAGTAGTTTGAAAGTTGTTTCATGGCTGTAGACATCAACACAAAAAAGTTGTTATCTGAGTGCATCCAATGCTTAGACAATACAAATCGTATACATTTCAATTTTACACCAAAGCACTTACTGCAAACCTAATGGAAACACTTTAGGTTAACTTTCCACATGATTATGAGTAGTTTGAAAGTTGTTTCATGGCTGTACACATCAAAACAAAAAAGTTGTTATCTGAGTGCATGCAATGCTTAGACAATACAAATAGTATACATTTCAATTTTACACCAAAGCACCTACTGCAAACCTAATGGAAACACCTTAGGTTAACTTTCCACATGATTGTGAGTAGTTTGAAAGTTGTTTCATGGCTGTAGACATCAACACAAAAAAGTTGTTATCTGAGTGCATCCAATGCTTAGACAATACAAATAGTATACATTTCAATTTTACACCAAAGCACTTACTGCAAACCTAATGGAAACACCTTAGGTTAACTTCCCACATGATTATGAGTAGTTTGAAAGTTGTTTCATGGCTGTACAGATCAAAACAAAAAAGTTGTTATCTGAGTGCATGCAATGCTTAGACAATACAAATAGTATACATTTCAATTTTACACCAAAGCACCTACTGCAAACCTAATGGAAACACCTTAGGTTAACTTTCCACATGATTGTGAGTAGTTTGAAAGTTGTTTCATGGCTGTAGACATCAACACAAAAAAGTTGTTATCTCAGTGCATGCAATGCTTAGACAATACAAATAGTATACATTTCAATTTTACTCCAAAGCACTTACTGCAAACCTAATGGAAACACCTTAGGTTAACTTCCCACATGATTATGAGTAGTTTGAAAGTTGTGTCATGGCTGTACACATCAACACAAAAAAGTTGTTATCTCAGTGCATGCAATGCTTAGACAATACAAATAGTATACATTTCAATTTTACACCAAAGCACTTACTGCAAACCTAATGGAAACACTTTAGGTTAACTTCCCAAATGATTCTGATATGTCTGAAAGTTGTTTCATACCTGTGCACATAAAGACAAAAAAGTTGATTTCACAGTGAATAGAATGCTTTGACATAAAAGTAGTATACATTTCAATTTTACACCAAAGTACTTACTGCAAACCTAATGGAAACACCTTAGGTTAACTTCCCACATGATTATGAGTAGTTTGAAAGTTGTTTCATGGCTGTACACATCAACACAAAAAAGTTGTTATCTCAGTGCATGCAATGCTTTGACAATACAAATAGTATACATTTCAATTTTACACCAAAGCACTTACTGCAACCCTAATGGAAACACTTTAGGTTAACTTTCCACATGATTATGAGTAGTTTGAAAGTTGTTTCATGGCTGTACACATCAACACAAAAAAGTTGCTATCTAAGTGCATGCAATGCTTAGACAATACAAATAGTATACATTTCAATTTTACACCAAAGCACTTACTGCAAACCTAATGGAAACAACTTAGATTAACTTCCCACATGATTCTGAGATGTCTGAAAGTTGTTTCATTACTGTGCACATAAAGACAAAAAAGTTGATTTCACAGTGAATAGAATGCTTTGACATAAAAGCAGTATACATTTCAATTTTACACCAAAGTACTTACTGCAAACCTAATGGAAACACCTTAGGTTAACTTCCCACATGATTATGAGTAGTTTGAAAGTTGTTTCATGGCTGTACACATCAACACAAAAAAGTTGTTATCTGAGTGCATGCAATGCTTAGACAATACAAATAGTATACATTTCAATTTTACACCAAAGCACTTACTGCAAACCTAATGGAAACACTTTAGGTTAACTTTCCACATGATTATGAGTAGTTTGAAAGTTGTTTCATGGCTGTACACATCAACACAAAAAAGTTGTTATCTGAGTGCATGCAATGCTTAGACAATACAAATAGTATACATTTCAATTTTACACCAAAGCACCTACTGCAAACCTAATGGAAACACCTTAAGTTAACTTTCCACATGATTGTGAGTAGTTTGAAAGTTGTTTCATGGCTGTAGACATCAACACAAAAAAGTTGTTATCTGAGTGCATCCAATGCTTAGACAATACAAATAGTATACATTTCAATTTTACACCAAAGCACTTACTGCAAACCTAATGGAAACACTTTAGGTTAACTTTCCACATGATTATGAGTAGTTTGAAAGTTGTTTCATGGCTGTAGACATCAACACAAAAAAGTTGTTATCTCAGTGCATGCAATGCTTAGACAATACAAATAGTATACATTTCAATTTTACACCAAAGCACTTACTGCAAACCTAATGGAAACACTTTAGGTTAACTTTCCACATGATTATGAGTAGTTTGAAAGTTGTTTCATGGCTGTACACATCAACACAAAAAAGTTGTTATCTGAGTGCATGCAATGCTTAGACAATACAAATAGTATACATTTCAATTTTACACCAAAGCACCTACTGCAAACCTAATGGAAACACCTTAGGTTAACTTTCCACATGATTGTGAGTAGTTTGAAAGTTGTTTCATGGCTGTAGACATCAACACAAAAAAGTTGTTATCTGAGTGCATCCAATGCTTAGACAATACAAATAGTATACATTTCAATTTTACACCAAAGCACTTACTGCAAACCTAATGGAAACACCTTAGGTTAACTTCCCACATGATTATGAGTAGTTTGAAAGTTGTTTCATGGCTGTACACATCAAAACAAAAAAGTTGTTATCTGAGTGCATGCAATGCTTATACAATACAAATAGTATACATTTCAATTTTACACCAAAGCACCTACTGCAAACCTAATGGAAACACCTTAGGTTAACTTTCCACATGATTGTGAGTAGTTTGAAAGTTGTTTCATGGCTGTAGACATCAACACAAAAAAGTTGTTATCTCAGTGCATGCAATGCTTAGACAATACAAATAGTATACATTTCAATTTTACTCCAAACCACTTACTGCAAACCTAATGGAAACACCTTAGGTTAACTTCCCACATGATTATGAGTACTTTGAAAGTTGTTTCATGGCTGTACACATCAACACAAAAAAGTTGTTACCTGAGTGCGTGCAATGATTAGACAATACAAATAGTATACATTTCAATTTTACACCAAAGCACTTACTGCAAACCTAATGGAAATACTTTAGGTTAACTTTCCACATGATTATGAGTAGTTTGAAAGTTGTTTCATGGCTGTACACATCA
>NW_027277578.1:0-26782 GCF_030028105.1 Mobula birostris
GTTACAGTCATGGGGAGTTATAGTCACGGGGAGTTGCAGTCACAGGGAGTTACAGTCACGGAGAGTTACAGTCACGGAGAGTTACAGTCATGGGGAGTTGCAGTAACAGTGAGTTACTGTCACAGGGAGTTACAGTCACGGGGAGTTACAGTCACAGGGAGTTGCAGTCACTGGGAGTTACTGTCACAGTGAGTTGCAGTCACGGGGAGTTACAGTCATGGGGAGTTGCAGTCATGGGAGGTTACAGTCACGGGGAGTTGCAGTCATGGGGAGTTGCAGTCATGGGGAGTTACAGTCACTGTGAGTTGCAGACATGGGGAGTTGCAATCACGGGGAGTTACAGTCACGGGGAGTTACAGTCACGGGGAGTTACAGTCACGGGGAGTTGCAATCACGGGGAGTTACAGTCACGGGGAGTTGCAGTCACGGGGAGTTACAGTCACGGAGAGTTACAGTCACGGAGAGTTACAGTCATGGGGAGTTGCAGTCGCAGAGAGTTACTGTCACAGGGAGTTACAGTCACGGGGAGTTACAGTCACAGGGAGTTGCAGTCACTGGGAGTTACAGTCATTTGAAGTTGAAGTCACGGGGAGTTACAGTCATGGTGAGTTACTGTCACAGGGAGTTACAGTCACGGGGAGTTACAGTCATGGAGAGTTACAGTCAAGAAGAGTTGCAGTCACAGGAAGTTACAGTCACGGGAGTTACAGTCACGGGGAGTTGCAGTCACGGGGAATTGCACTCATGGGAGGTTACAGTCACGGGGAGTTGTAGTCATGGGGAGTTGCAGTCATGGGGAGTTACAGTCACCGGGAGTTACAGTCACGGGGAGTTGCTGTCATGGGGAGTTGCAGTCACGGGGAGTTGCAGTCACGGGGAGTTACAGTCACAAGAGTTGCAGTCACGGGGAGTTGCAGTCATGGGGAGTTGCAGTTACGGGGAGTTACAGTCACGGGAGTTACAGTCACGGGGAGTTGCAGTCACGGGGAGTTGCAGTCATTGGAGGTTACAGTCACGGGGAGTTGCAGTCATGGGGAGTCGCAATCACGGGGAGTTACAGTCACGGGGAGTTACAGTCACGGGGAGTTACATTTACGGAGAGTTACAGTCACGGAGAGTTACAGTCATGGGGAGTTGCAGTCACAGAGAGTTACTGTCACAGGGAGTTACTGTCACCGGGAGTTACAGTCACGGGGAGTTGCAGTCACAGGGAGTTGCAGTCATGGGAGGTTACAGTCACGGGGAGTTGCAGTCATGGGGAGTTGCAGTCATGGGGAGTTACAGTCACCGGGAGTTGCAGTCATGGCGAGTTGCAATCACGGGGAGTTACAGTCACGGGGAGTTACAGTCATGGGGAGTTGCAGTGACGGGGAGTTACAGTTACGGAGAGTTACAGTCACGGAGAGTTACAGTCACTGGGAGTTGCAGTCATGGAGAGTCGCTGTCACAGGGAGTTACAGTCATGGGGAGTTGCAGTCACGGGGAGTTACAGTCCCGGGGAGTTACAGTCACGGGGACTTGCAGTCACGGGGAGTTACTGTCATAGGGAGTTACAGTCATGGAGAGTTACAGCCATGGGGAGTTGCAGTCACGGGGAGTTACAGTCACGGGAGTTACAGTCACGGGGAGTTGCAGTCACGGGGAGTTGCAGTCATGGGAGGTTACAGTCATGGGGAGTTGCAGTCATAGGGAGTTGCAGTCTTGGGGAGTTACAGTCACTGGGAGTTGCAGTCATGGGGAGTTGCAATTACGGGGAGTTACAGTCATGGGGAGTTGCAGTCACAGAGAGTTACAGTCACGGGGAGTTACAGTCATTTGGAGTTGCAGTCACGGGGAGTTACAGTCATGGTGAGTTACTGTCACAGGGAGTTACAGTCACAGGGAGTTACAGTCATGGGGAGTTACAGTCATTTGGAGTTGCCGTCACGGGGAGTTACAGTCACGGGGAGTTACAGTCATGGGGAGTTGCAGTCACGGGGAGTTGCTGTCATGGGGAGTTGCAGTCATGGGGAGTTGCAGTCACGGAGAGTTACAGTCACAAGAGTTGCAGTCACGGGGAGTTGCAGTCATGGAGAGTCGCTGTCACAGGGAGTTACAGTCATGGGGAGTTGCAGTCACGGGGAGTTACAGTCCCGGGGAGTTACAGTCACGGGGACTTGCAGTCACGGGGAGTTACTGTCATAGGGAGTTACAGTCATGGAGAGTTACAGTCATGGGGAGTTGCAGTCACAGAGAGTTACTGTCACAGGGAGTTACAGTCACTGGGGAGTTACAGTCATGGAGAGTTACAGTCAAGAAGAGTTGCAGTCACGGGAAGTTACAGTCACGGGGAGTTACAGTCATTTGGAGTGGCAGTCACGGGGAGTTACAGTCATGGTGAGTTACTGCCACAGGGAGTTACAGTCACAGGGAGTTACAGTCATGGGGAGTTATAGTCACGGGGAGTTGCAGTCACAGGGAGTTACAGTCACGGAGAGTTACAGTCACGGAGAGTTACAGTCATGGGGAGTTGCAGTAACAGTGAGTTACTGTCACAGGGAGTTACAGTCACGGGGAGTTACAGTCACAGGGAGTTGCAGTCACTGGGAGTTACTGTCACAGTGAGTTGCAGTCACGGGGAGTTACAGTCATGGGGAGTTGCAGTCATGGGAGGTTACAGTCACGGGGAGTTGCAGTCATGGGGAGTTGCAGTCATGGGGAGTTACAGTCACTGTGAGTTGCAGACATGGGGAGTTGCAATCACGGGGAGTTACAGTCACGGGGAGTTACAGTCACGGGGAGTTACAGTCACGGGGAGTTGCAATCACGGGGAGTTACAGTCACGGGGAGTTGCAGTCACGGGGAGTTACAGTCACGGAGAGTTACAGTCACGGAGAGTTACAGTCATGGGGAGTTGCAGTCGCAGAGAGTTACTGTCACAGGGAGTTACAGTCACGGGGAGTTACAGTCACAGGGAGTTGCAGTCACTGGGACTTACTGTCACAGGGAGTTGCAGTCACGGGGAGTTACAGTCACGGGGAGTTACAGTCACGGAGAGTTACAGTCACGGAGAGTTACAGTCATGGGGAGTTGCAGTCACAGAGAGTTACAGACACGGGGAGTTACAGTCATTTGGAGTTGAAGTCACGGGGAGTTACAGTCATGGTGAGTTACTGTCACAGGGAGTTACAGTCACGGGGAGTTACAGTCATGGAGAGTTACAGTCAAGAAGAGTTGCTGTCACAGGAAGTTACAGTCACGGGCAGTTAACGTCATGGAGAGTTACAGTCATGGGCAGTTGCAGTCACGGGGAGTTACAGTCACGGGAGTTACAGTCACGGGGAGTTGCAGTCACGGGGAATTGCACTCATGGGAGGTTACAGTCACGGGGAGTTGTAGTCATGGGGAGTTGCAGTCATGGGGAGTTACAGTCACCGGGAGTTACAGTCACGGGGAGTTGCTGTCATGGGGAGTTGCAGTCACGGGGAGTTGCAGTCACGGGGAGTTACAGTCACAAGAGTTGCAGTCACGGGGAGTTGCAGTCATGGGGAGTTGCAGTTACGGGGAGTTACGGTCACGGGAGTTACAGTCACGGGGAGTTGCAGTCACGGGGAGTTGCAGTCATTGGAGGTTACAGTCACGGGGAGTTGCAGTCATGGGGAGTCGCAATCACGGGGAGTTACAGTCACGGGGAGTTACAGTCACGGGGAGTTACATTTACGGAGAGTTACAGTCACGGAGAGTTACAGTCATGGGGAGTTGCAGTCACAGAGAGTTACTGTCACAGGGAGTTACTGTCACCGGGAGTTACAGTCACGGGGAGTTGCAGTCACAGGGAGTTGCAGTCATGGGAGGTTACAGTCACGGGGAGTTGCAGTCATGGGGAGTTGCAGTCATGGGGAGTTACAGTCACCGGGAGTTGCAGTCATGGCGAGTTGCAATCACGGGGAGTTACAGTCACGGGGAGTTACAGTCACGGGGAGTTGCAGTGACGGGGAGTTACAGTTACGGAGAGTTACAGTCACGGAGAGTTACAGTCACTGGGAGTTGCAGTCATGGAGAGTCGCTGTCACAGGGAGTTACAGTCATGGGGAGTTGCAGTCACGGGGAGTTACAGTCCCGGGGAGTTACAGTCACGGGGACTTGCAGTCACGGGGAGTTACTGTCATAGGGAGTTACAGTCATGGAGAGTTACAGTCATGGGGAGTTGCAGTCACGGGGAGTTACAGTCACGGGAGTTACAGTCACGGGGAGTTGCAGTCACGGGGAGTTGCAGTCATGGGAGGTTACAGTCATGGGGAGTTGCAGTCATGGGGAGTTGCAGTCATGGGGAGTTACAGTCACTGGGAGTTGCAGTCATGGGGAGTTGCAATTACGGGGAGTTACAGTCACTGGGAGTTGCAGTCACGGGGAGTTACAGTCACGGAGAGCTACAGTCACGGAGAGTTACAGTCATGGGGAGTTGCAGTCACAGAGAGTTACAGTCACGGGGAGTTACAGTCATTTGGAGTTGCAGTCACGGGGAGTTACAGTCATGGTGAGTTACTGTCACAGGGAGTTACAGTCACAGGGAGTTACAGTCATGGGGAGTTACAGTCATTTGGAGTTGCCGTCACGGGGAGTTACAGTCACGGGGAGTTACAGTCACGGGGAGTTACAGTCATTTGGAGTGGCAGTCACGGGGAGTTACAGTCATGGTGAGTTACTGCCACAGGGAGTTACAGTCACAGGGAGTTACAGTCATGGGGAGTTATAGTCACGGGGAGTTGCAGTCACAGGGAGTTACAGTCACGGAGAGTTACAGTCACGGAGAGTTACAGTCATGGGGAGTTGCAGTCACAGTGAGTTACTGTCACAGGGAGTTACAGTCACGGGGAGTTACAGTCACAGGGAGTTGCAGTCACTGGGAGTTACTGTCACAGTGAGTTGCAGTCACGGGGAGTTACAGTCATGGGGAGTTGCAGTCATGGGAGGTTACAGTCACGGGGAGTTGCAGTCATGGGGAGTTGCAGTCATGGGGAGTTACAGTCACTGTGAGTTGCAGACATGGGGAGTTGCAATCACGGGGAGTTACAGTCACGGGGAGTTACAGTCACGGGGAGTTACAGTCACGGGGAGTTGCAATCACGGGGAGTTACAGTCACGGGGAGTTGCAGTCACGGGGAGTTACAGTCACGGAGAGTTACAGTCACGGAGAGTTACAGTCATGGGGAGTTGCAGTCGCAGAGAGTTACTGTCACAGGGAGTTACAGTCACGGGGAGTTACAGTCACAGGGAGTTGCAGTCACTGGGAGTTACTGTCACAGGGAGTTGCAGTCACGGGGAGTTACAGTCACGGGGAGTTACAGTCACGGAGAGTTACAGTCACGGAGAGTTACAGTCATGGGGAGTTGCAGTCACAGAGAGTTACAGACACGGGGAGTTACAGTCATTTGGAGTTGAAGTCACGGGGAGTTACAGTCATGGTGAGTTACTGTCACAGGGAGTTACAGTCACGGGGAGTTACAGTCATGGAGAGTTACAGTCAAGAAGAGTTGCAGTCACAGGAAGTTACAGTCACGGGCAGTTAACGTCATGGAGAGTTACAGTCATGGGCAGTTGCAGTCACGGGGAGTTACAGTCACGGGAGTTACAGTCACGGGGAGTTGCAGTCACGGGGAATTGCACTCATGGGAGGTTACAGTCACGGGGAGTTGTAGTCATGGGGAGTTGCAGTCATGGGGAGTTACAGTCACCGGGAGTTACAGTCACGGGGAGTTGCTGTCATGGGGAGTTGCAGTCACGGGGAGTTGCAGTCACGGGGAGTTACAGTCACAAGAGTTGCAGTCACGGGGAGTTGCAGTCATGGGGAGTTGCAGTTACGGGGAGTTACTGTCACGGGAGTTACAGTCACGGGGAGTTGCAGTCACGGGGAGTTGCAGTCATTGGAGGTTACAGTCACGGGGAGTTGCAGTCATGGGGAGTCGCAATCACGGGGAGTTACAGTCACGGGGAGTTACAGTCACGGGGAGTTACATTTACGGAGAGTTACAGTCACGGAGAGTTACAGTCATGGGGAGTTGCAGTCACAGAGAGTTACTGTCACAGGGAGTTACTGTCACCGGGAGTTACAGTCACGGGGAGTTGCAGTCACAGGGAGTTGCAGTCATGGGAGGTTACAGTCACGGGGAGTTGCAGTCATGGGGAGTTGCAGTCATGGGGAGTTACAGTCACCGGGAGTTGCAGTCATGGCGAGTTGCAATCACGGGGAGTTACAGTCACGGGGAGTTACAGTCACGGGGAGTTGCAGTGACGGGGAGTTACAGTTACGGAGAGTTACAGTCACGGAGAGTTACAGTCACTGGGAGTTGCAGTCATGGAGAGTCGCTGTCACAGGGAGTTACAGTCATGGGGAGTTGCAGTCACGGGGAGTTACAGTCCCGGGGAGTTACAGTCACGGGGACTTGCAGTCACGGGGAGTTACTGTCATAGGGAGTTACAGTCATGGAGAGTTACAGTCATGGGGAGTTGCAGTCACGGGGAGTTACAGTCACGGGAGTTACAGTCACGGGGAGTTGCAGTCACGGGGAGTTGCAGTCATGGGAGGTTACAGTCATGGGGAGTTGCAGTCATGGGGAGTTGCAGTCATGGGGAGTTACAGTCACTGGGAGTTGCAGTCATGGGGAGTTGCAATTACGGGGAGTTACAGTCACTGGGAGTTGCAGTCACGGGGAGTTACAGTCACGGAGAGCTACAGTCACGGAGAGTTACAGTCATGGGGAGTTGCAGTCACAGAGAGTAACAGTCACGGGGAGTTACAGTCATTTGGAGTTGCAGTCACGGGGAGTTACAGTCATGGTGAGTTACTGTCACAGGGAGTTACAGTCACAGGGAGTTACAGTCATGG
This sequence comes from Mobula birostris, assembly GCF_030028105.1. Lineage (NCBI taxonomy): Eukaryota > Metazoa > Chordata > Chondrichthyes > Myliobatiformes > Myliobatidae > Mobula > Mobula birostris. Next base: position 6,866 of record NW_027277578.1, read on the forward strand.
GGAGTTACAGTCATTTGGAGTTGCCGTCACGGGGAGTTACAGTCACGGGGAGTTACAGTCACGGGGAGTTACAGTCATTTGGAGTGGCAGTCACGGGGAGTTACAGTCATGGTGAGTTACTGCCACAGGGAGTTACAGTCACAGGGAGTTACAGTCATGGGGAGTTATAGTCACGGGGAGTTGCAGTCACAGGGAGTTACAGTCACGGAGAGTTACAGTCACGGAGAGTTACAGTCATGGGGAGTTGCAGTCACAGTGAGTTACTGTCACAGGGAGTTACAGTCACGGGGAGTTACAGTCACAGGGAGTTGCAGTCACTGGGAGTTACTGTCACAGTGAGTTGCAGTCACGGGGAGTTACAGTCATGGGGAGTTGCAGTCATGGGAGGTTACAGTCACGGGGAGTTGCAGTCATGGGGAGTTGCAGTCATGGGGAGTTACAGTCACTGTGAGTTGCAGACATGGGGAGTTGCAATCACGGGGAGTTACAGTCACGGGGAGTTACAGTCACGGGGAGTTACAGTCACGGGGAGTTGCAATCACGGGGAGTTACAGTCACGGGGAGTTGCAGTCACGGGGAGTTACAGTCACGGAGAGTTACAGTCACGGAGAGTTACAGTCATGGGGAGTTGCAGTCGCAGAGAGTTACTGTCACAGGGAGTTACAGTCACGGGGAGTTACAGTCACAGGGAGTTGCAGTCACTGGGAGTTACTGTCACAGGGAGTTGCAGTCACGGGGAGTTACAGTCACGGGGAGTTACAGTCACGGAGAGTTACAGTCACGGAGAGTTACAGTCATGGGGAGTTGCAGTCACAGAGAGTTACAGACACGGGGAGTTACAGTCATTTGGAGTTGAAGTCACGGGGAGTTACAGTCATGGTGAGTTACTGTCACAGGGAGTTACAGTCACGGGGAGTTACAGTCACGGAGAGTTACAGTCACGGAGAGTTACAGTCATGGGGAGTTGCAGTCACAGAGAGTTACAGACACGGGGAGTTACAGTCATTTGGAGTTGAAGTCACGGGGAGTTACAGTCATGGTGAGTTACAGTCACGGGAGTTACAGTCACGGGGAGTTGCAGTCACGGGGAATTGCACTCATGGGAGGTTACAGTCACGGGGAGTTGTAGTCATGGGGAGTTGCAGTCATGGGGAGTTACAGTCACCGGGAGTTACAGTCACGGGGAGTTGCTGTCATGGGGAGTTGCAGTCACGGGGAGTTGCAGTCACGGGGAGTTACAGTCACAAGAGTTGCAGTCACGGGGAGTTGCAGTCATGGGGAGTTGCAGTTACGGGGAGTTACAGTCACGGGAGTTACAGTCACGGGGAGTTGCAGTCACAGGAAGTTGCAGTCATTGGAGGTTACAGTCACGGGGAGTTGCAGTCATGGGGAGTCGCAATCACGGGGAGTTACAGTCACGGGGAGTTACAGTCACGGGAGTTACATTTACGGAGAGTTACAGTCACGGAGAGTTACAGTCATGGGGAGTTGCAGTCACAGAGAGTTGCTGTCACAGGGAGTTACTGTCACCGGGAGTTACAGTCACGGGGAGTTGCAGTCACAGGGAGTTGCAGTCATGGGAGGTTACAGTCACGGGGAGTTGCAGTCATGGGGAGTTGCAGTCATGGGGAGTTACAGTCACCGGGAGTTGCAGTCATGGCGAGTTGCAATCACGGGGAGTTACAGTCACGGGGAGTTACAGTCACGGGGAGTTGCAGTGACGGGGAGTTACAGTTACGGAGAGTTACAGTCACGGAGAGTTACAGTCACTGGGAGTTGCAGTCATGGAGAGTCGCTGTCACAGGGAGTTACAGTCATGGGGAGTTGCAGTCACGGGGAGTTACAGTCCCGGGGAGTTACAGTCACGGGGACTTGCAGTCACGGGGAGTTACTGTCATAGGAGTTACAGTCATGGAGAGTTACAGTCATGGGGAGTTGCAGTCACGGGGAGTTACAGTCACGGGAGTTACAGTCACGGGGAGTTGCAGTCACGGGGAGTTGCAGTCATGGGAGGTTACAGTCATGGGGAGTTGCAGTCATGGGGAGTTGCAGTCATGGGGAGTTACAGTCACTGGGAGTTGCAGTCATGGGGAGTTGCAATTACGGGGAGTTACAGTCACTGGGAGTTGCAGTCACGGGGAGTTACAGTCACGGAGAGCTACAGTCACGGAGAGTTACAGTCATGGGGAGTTGCAGTCACAGAGAGTTACAGTCACGGGGAGTTACAGTCATTTGGAGTTGCAGTCACGGGGAGTTACAGTCATGGTGAGTTACTGTCACAGGGAGTTACAGTCACAGGGAGTTACAGTCATGGGGAGTTACAGTCATTTGGAGTTGCCGTCACGGGGAGTTACAGTCACGGGGAGTTACAGTCATGGGGAGTTGCAGTCACGGGGAGTTGCTGTCATGGGGAGTTGCAGTCATGGGGAGTTGCAGTCACGGAGAGTTACAGTCACAAGAGTTGCAGTCACGGGGAGTTGCAGTCATGGAGAGTCGCTGTCACAGGGAGTTACAGTCATGGGGAGTTGCAGTCACGGGGAGTTACAGTCCCGGGGAGTTACAGTCACGGAGAGTTACAGTCATGGGGAGTTGCAGTCACAGTGAGTTACTGTCATGGGGAGTTATAGTCACGGGGAGTTGCAGTCACAGGGAGTTACAGTCACGGAGAGTTACAGTCACGGAGAGTTACAGTCATGGGGAGTTGCAGTCACAGTGAGTTACTGTCACAGGGAGTTACAGTCACGGGGAGTTACAGTCACAGGGAGTTGCAGTCACTGGGAGTTACTGTCACAGTGAGTTGCAGTCACGGGGAGTTACAGTCATGGGGAGTTGCAGTCATGGGAGGTTACAGTCACGGGGAGTTGCAGTCATGGGAGTTGCAGTCATGGGGAGTTACAGTCACCGTGAGTTGCAGACATGGGGAGTTGCAATCACGGGGAGTTACAGTCACGGGGAGTTACAGTCACGGGGAGTTACAGTCACGGGGAGTTGCAATCACGGGGAGTTACTGTCACGGGGAGTTGCAGTCACGGGGAGTTACAGTCACGGAGAGTTACAGTCACGGAGAGTTACAGTCATGGGGATTTGCAGTCACAGAGATTTACTGTCACAGGGAGTTACAGTCACGGGGAGTTACAGTCACAGGGAGTTGCAGTCACTGGGAGTTACTGTCACAGGGAGTTGCAGTCACGGGGAGTTACAGTCACGGGGAGTTACAGTCACGGAGAGTTACAGTCACGGAGAGTTACAGTCATGGGGAGTTGCAGTCACAGAGAGTTACAGACACGGGGAGTTACAGTCATTTGGAGTTGAAGTCACGGGGAGTTACAGTCATGGTGAGTTACTGTCACAGGGAGTTACAGTCACGGGGAGTTACAGTCATGGAGAGTTACAGTCAAGAAGAGTTGCAGTCACGGGAAGTTACAGTCACGGGCAGTTAACGTCATGGAGAGTTACAGTCATGGGCAGTTGCAGTCACGGGGAGTTACAGTCACGGGAGTTACAGTCACGGGGAGTTGCAGTCACGGGGAATTGCACTCATGGGAGGTTACAGTCACGGGGAGTTGCAGTCATGGGGAGTTGCAGTCATGGGGAGTTACAGTCACCGGGAGTTACAGTCACGGGGAGTTGCTGTCATGGGAGTTGCAGTCACGGGGAGTTGCAGTCACGGGGAGTTACAGTCACAAGAGTTGCAGTCACGGGGAGTTGCAGTCATGGGGAGTTGCAGTTACGGGGAGTTACAGTCACGGGAGTTACAGTCACGGGGAGTTGCAGTCACGGGGAGTTGCAGTCATTGGAGGTTACAGTCACGGGGAGTTGCAGTCATGGGGAGTCGCAATCACGGGGAGTTACAGTCACGTGGAGTTACAGTCACGGGGAGTTACATTTACGGAGAGTTACAGTCACGGAGAGTTACAGTCATGGGGAGTTGCAGTCACAGAGAGTTACTGTCACAGCGAGTTACTGTCACCGGGAGTTACAGTCACGGGGAGTTGCAGTCACAGGGAGTTGCAGTCATGGGAGGTTACAGTCACGGGGAGTTGCAGTCATGGGGAGTTGCAGTCATGGGGAGTTACAGTCACGGGGAGTTGCAGTCACGGGGAGTTACAGTCACGGAGAGCTACAGTCACGGGGAGTTACAGTCATTTGGAGTGGCAGTCACGGGGAGTTACAGTCATGGTGAGTTACTGCCACAGGGAGTTACAGTCACAGGGAGTTACAGTCATGGGGAGTTATAGTCACGGGGAGTTGCAGTCACAGGGAGTTACAGTCACGGAGAGTTACAGTCACGGAGAGTTACAGTCATGGGGAGTTGCAGTCACAGTGAGTTACTGTCACAGGGAGTTACAGTCACGGGGAGTTACAGTCACAGGGAGTTGCAGTCACTGGGAGTTACTGTCACAGTGAGTTGCAGTCACGGGGAGTTACAGTCATGGGGAGTTGCAGTCATGGGAGGTTACAGTCACGGGGAGTTGCAGTCATGGGGAGTTGCAGTCATGGGGAGTTACAGTCACTGTGAGTTGCAGACATGGGGAGTTGCAATCACGGGGAGTTACAGTCACGGGGAGTTACAGTCACGGGGAGTTACAGTCACGGGAGTTGCCGGGGAGTTGCAGTCACGGGGAGTTACAGTCACGGAGAGTTACAGTCACGGAGAGTTACAGTCATGGGGAGTTGCAGTCGCAGAGAGTTACTGTCACAGGGAGTTACAGTCACGGGGAGTTACAGTCACAGGGAGTTGCAGTCACTGGGAGTTACTGTCACAGGGAGTTGCAGTCACGGGGGAGTTACAGTCACGGGAGTTACAGTCACGGAGAGTTACAGTCACGGAGAGTTACAGTCATGGGGAGTTGCAGTCACAGAGAGTTACAGACACGGGGAGTTACAGTCATTTGGAGTTGAAGTCACGGGGAGTTACAGTCATGGTGAGTTACTGTCACAGGGAGTTACAGTCACGGGGGAGTTACAGTCATGGAGAGTTACAGTCAAGAAGAGTTTGCAGTCACAGGAAGTTACAGTCACGGGCAGTTAACGTCATGGAGAGTTACAGTCATGGGCAGTTGCAGTCACGGGGAGTTACAGTCACGGGGAGTTACAGTCACGGGAGTTGCAGTCACGGGGAATTGCACTCATGGGAGGTTACAGTCACGGGGAGTTGTAGTCATGGGGAGTTTGCAGTCATGGGGAGTTACAGTCACCGGGAGTTACAGTCACGGGGAGTTGCTGTCATGGGGAGTTGCAGTCACGGGGAGTTGCAGTCACGGGGAGTTACAGTCACAAGAGTTGCAGTCACGGGGAGTTGCAGTCATGGGGAGTTGCAGTTACGGGGAGTTACTGTCACGGGAGTTACAGTCACGGGGAGTTGCAGTCACGGGGAGTTGCAGTCATTGGAGGTTACAGTCACGGGGAGTTGCAGTCATGGGGAGTCGCAATCACGGGGAGTTACAGTCACGGGGAGTTACAGTCACGGGGAGTTACATTTACAGAGAGTTACAGTCACGGAGAGTTACAGTCATGGGGAGTTGCAGTCACAGAGAGTTACTGTCACAGGGAGTTTACTGTCACCGGGAGTTACAGTCACGGGGAGTTGCAGTCACAGGGAGTTGCAGTCATGGGAGGTTACAGTCACGGGGAGTTGCAGTCATGGGGAGTTGCAGTCATGGGGAGTTACAGTCACCGGGAGTTGCAGTCATGGCGAGTTGCAATCACGGGGGAGTTACAGTCACGGGGAGTTACAGTCACGGGGAGTTGCAGTGACGGGGAGTTACAGTTACGGAGAGTTACAGTCACGGAGAGTTACAGTCACTGGGAGTTGCAGTCATGGAGAGTCGCTGTCACAGGGAGTTACAGTCATGGGGAGTTGCAGTCACGGGGAGTTAATGTCCCGGGGAGTTACAGTCACGGGGACTTGCAGTCACGGGGAGTTACTGTCATAGGGAGTTACAGTCATGGAGAGTTACAGTCATGGGGAGTTGCAGTCACGGGGAGTTACAGTCACGGGAGTTACAGTCACGGGGAGTTGCAGTCACGGGGAGTTGCAGTCATGGGAGGTTACAGTCATGGGGAGTTGCAGTCATGGGGAGTTGCAGTCATGGGGAGTTACAGTCACTGGGAGTTGCAGTCATGGGGAGTTGCAATTACGGGGAGTTACAGTCACTGGGAGTTGCAGTCACGGGGAGTTACAGTCACGGAGAGCTACAGTCACGGAGAGTTACAGTCATGGGGAGTTGCAGTCACAGAGAGTTACAGTCACGGGGAGTTACAGTCATTTGGAGTTGCAGTCACGGGGAGTTACAGTCATGGTGAGTTACTGTCACAGGGAGTTACAGTCACAGGGAGTTACAGTCATGGGAGTTACCAGTCATTTGGAGTTGCCGTCACGGGGAGTTACAGTCACGGGGAGTTACAGTCACGGGGAGTTACAGTCATTTGGAGTGGCAGTCACGGGGAGTTACAGTCATGGTGAGTTACTGCCACAGGGGAGTTACAGTCACAGGGAGTTACAGTCATGGGGAGTTATAGTCACGGGGAGTTGCAGTCACAGGGAGTTACAGTCACGGAGAGTTACAGTCACGGAGAGTTACAGTCATGGGGAGTTGCAGTCACAGTGAGTTACTGTCACAGGGAGTTACAGTCACGGGAGTTACAGTCACAGGGAGTTGCAGTCACTGGGAGTTAACTGTCACAGTGAGTTGCAGTCACGGGGAGTTACAGTCATGGGGAGTTGCAGTCATGGGAGGTTACAGTCACGGGGAGTTGCAGTCATGGGGAGTTGCAGTCATGGGGAGTTACAGTCACTGTGAGTTGCAGACTATGGGGAGTTGCAATCACGGGAGTTACAGTCACGGGGAGTTACAGTCACGGGGAGTTACAGTCACGGGGAGTTGCAATCACGGGGAGTTACAGTCACGGGGAGTTGCAGTCACGGGGAGTTACAGTCACGGAGAGTTACAGTCACGGAGAGTTACAGTCATGGGGAGTTGCAGTCGCAGAGAGTTACTGTCACAGGGAGTTACAGTCACGGGAGTTACAGTCACAGGGAGTTGCAGTCACTGGGAGTTACTGTCACAGGGAGTTGCAGTCACGGGGAGTTACAGTCACGGGGAGTTACAGTCACGGAGAGTTACAGTCACGGAGAGTTACAGTCATGGGAGTTGCAGTCACAGAGAGTTACAGACACGGGGAGTTACAGTCATTTGGAGTTGAAGTCACGGGGAGTTACAGTCATGGTGAGTTACTGTCACAGGGGAGTTACAGTCACGGGGAGTTACAGTCACTGGAGAGTTACAGTCAAGTCAGAGAGTTGCAGTCACAGGAAGTTACAGTCACGGGCAGTTAACGTCATGGAGAGTTACAGTCATGGGCAGTTGCAGTCACGGGGAGTTACAGTCACGGGAGTTACAGTCACGGGGAGTTGCAGTCACGGGGAATTGCACTCATGGGAGGTTACAGTCACGGGGAGTTGTAGTCATGGGGAGTTGCAGTCATGGGGAGTTACAGTCACCGGGAGTTACAGTCACGGGGAGTTGCTGTCATGGGGAGTTGCAGTCACGGGGAGTTGCAGTCACGGGGAGTTACAGTCACAAGAGTTGCAGTCACGGGGAGTTGCAGTCATGGGGAGTTGCAGTTACGTGGGAGTGTACAGTCACGGGAGTTACAGTCACGGGGAGTTGCAGTCACAGGGAGTTGCAGTCATTGGAGGTTACAGTCACGGGGAGTTGCAGTCATGGGGAGTCGCAATCACGGGGAGTTACAGTCACGGGGAGTTACAGTCACGGGGAGTTACATTTACGGAGAGTTACAGTCACGGAGAGTTACAGTCATGGGGAGTTGCAGTCACAGAGAGTTGCTGTCACAGGGAGTTACTGTCACCGGGAGTTACAGTCACGGGGAGTTGCAGTCACAGGGAGTTGCAGTCATGGGAGGTTACAGTCACGGGGAGTTGCAGTCATGGGGAGTTGCAGTCATGGGGAGTTACAGTCACCGGGAGTTGCAGTCATGGCGAGTTGCAATCACGGGGAGTTACAGTCACGGGGAGTTACAGTCACGGGGAGTTGCAGTGACGGGGAGTTACAGTTACGGAGAGTTACAGTCACGGAGAGTTACAGTCACTAGGGAGTTGCAGTCATGGAGAGTCGCTGTCACAGGGAGTTACAGTCATGGGGAGTTGCAGTCACGGGAGTTACAGTCCCGGGGAGTTACAGTCACGGGGACTTGCAGTCACGGGGAGTTACTGTCATAGGGAGTTACAGTCATGGAGAGTTACAGTCATGGGGAGTTGCAGTCACGGGGAGTTACAGTCACGGGAGTTACAGTCACGGGGAGTTGCAGTCACGGGGAGTTGCAGTCATGGGAGGTTACAGTCATGGGGAGTTGCAGTCATGGGGGAGTTGCAGTCATGGGGAGTTACAGTCACTGGGAGTTGCAGTCATGGGGAGTTGCAATTACGGGGAGTTACAGTCACTGGGAGTTGCAGTCACGGGGAGTTACAGTCACGGAGAGCTACAGTCACGGAGAGTTACAGTCATGGGGAGTTGCAGTCACAGAGAGTTACAGTCACGGGGAGTTACAGTCATTTGGAGTTGCAGTCACGGGGAGTTACAGTCATGGTGAGTTACTGTCACAGGGAGTTACAGTCACAGGGAGTTACAGTCATGGGGAGTTACAGTCATTTGGAGTTGCCGTCACGGGGAGTTACAGTCACGGGGAGTTACAGTCATGGGGAGTTTGCAGTCACGGGGAGTTGCTGTCATGGGGAGTTGCAGTCATGGGGGAGTTGCAGTCACGGAGAGTTACAGTCACAAGAGTTGCAGTCACGGGGAGTTGCAGTCATGGAGAGTCGCTGTCACAGGGAGTTACAGTCATGGGGAGTTGCAGTCACGGGGAGTTACAGTCCCGGGGAGTTACAGTCACGGGGACTTGCAGTCACGGGAGTTACTGTCATAGGGAGTTACAGTCATGGAGAGTTACAGTCATGGGGAGTTGCAGTCACAGAGAGTTACTGTCACAGGGAGTTACAGTCACGGGGAGTTACAGTCATGGAGAGTTACAGTCAAGAAGAGTTGCAGTCACGGGAAGTTACAGTCACGGGGAGTTACAGTCACGGAGAGTTACAGTCATGGGGAGTTGCAGTCACAGAGAGTTACAGTCACGGGGAGTTTACAGTCATTTGGAGTTGCAGTCACGGGGAGTTACAGTCATGGTGAGTTACTGTCACAGGAGTTACAGTCACAGGGAGTTACAGTCATGGGGAGTTACAGTCATTTGGAGTTGCCGTCACGGGGAGTTACAGTCACGGGGAGTTACAGTCATGGGGAATTGCAGTCACGGGAGTTGCTGTCATGGGGAGTTGCAGTCATGGGGAGTTGCAGTCACGGAGAGTTACAGTCACAAGAGTTGCAGTCACGGGGAGTTGCAGTCATGGAGAGTCGCTGTCACAGGGAGTTACAGTCATGGGGAGTTGCAGTCACGGGGAGTTACAGTCCCGGGGAGTTACAGTCACGGGGACTTGCAGTCACGGGGAGTTACTGTCATAGGGAGTTACAGTCATGGAGAGTTACAGTCATGGGGAGTTGCAGTCACAGAGAGTTACTGTCACAAGGAGTTACAGTCACGGGGAGTTACAGTCATGGAGAGTTACAGTCAAGAAGAGTTGCAGTCACGGGAAGTTACAGTCACGGGGAGTTACAGTCACGGAGAGTTACAGTCATGGGGAGTTGCAGTCACAGAGAGTTACAGTCACGGGGAGTTACAGTCATTTGGAGTGGCAGTCACGGGGAGTTACAGTCATGGTGAGTTACTGCCACAGGGAGTTACAGTCACAGGGAGTTACAGTCATGGGGAGTTATAGTCACGGGGAGTTGCAGTCACAGGGAGTTACAGTCACGGAGAGTTACAGTCACGGAGAGTTACAGTCATGGGGAGTTGCAGTCACAGTGAGTTACTGTCACAGGGAGTTACAGTCACGGGGAGTTACAGTCACAGGGAGTTGCAGTCACTGGGAGTTACTGTCACAGTGAGTTGCAGTCACGGGGAGTTACAGTCATGGGGGAGTTGCAGTCATGGGAGGTTACAGTCACGGGGAGTTGCAGTCATGGGGAGTTTGCAGTCATGGGGGAGTTACAGTCACCGTGAGTTGCAGACATGGGGAGTTGCAATCACGGCGGAGTTACAGTCACGGGGAGTTACAGTCACGGGGAGTTACAGTCACGGGGAGTTGCAATCACGGGAGTTACAGTCACGGGGAGTTGCAGTCACGGGGAGTTACAGTCACGGAGAGTTACAGTCACGGAGAGTTACAGTCATGGGGAGTTGCAGTCACTGGGAGTTACTGTCACAGGGGAGTTGCAGTCACGGGGAGTTACAGTCACGGGGAGTTACAGTCACGGAGAGTTACAGTCACGGAGAGTTACAGTCATGGGGAGTTGCAGTCACAGAGAGTTACAGACACGGGGAGTTACAGTCATTTGGAGTTGAAGTCACGGGGAGTTACAGTCATGGTGAGTTACTGTCACAGGGAGTTACAGTCACGGGGAGTTACAGTCATGGAGAGTTACAGTCAAGAAGAGTTGCAGTCACGGGAAGTTACAGTCACGGGCAGTTAACGTCATGGAGAGTTACAGTCATGGGCAGTTGCAGTCACGGGGAGTTACAGTCACGGGAGTTACAGTCACGGGGAGTTGCAGTCACGGGGGAATTGCACTCATGGGAGGTTACAGTCACGGGGAGTTGCAGTCATGGGGAGTTGCAGTCATGGGGAGTTACAGTCACCGGGAGTTACAGTCACGGGGAGTTGCTGTCATGGGGAGTTGCAGTCACGGGGAGTTGCAGTCACGGGGAGTTACAGTCACAAGAGTTGCAGTCACGGGGAGTTTGCAGTCATGGGGAGTTGCAGTTACGGGGAGTTACAGTCACGGGAGTTACAGTCACGGGGAGTTGCAGTCACTGGAGTTGCAGTCATTGGAGGTTACAGTCACGGGAGTTGCAGTCATGGGGAGTCGCAATCACGGGGAGTTACAGTCACGGGGAGTTACAGTCACGGGGAGTTACATTTACGGAGAGTTACAGTCACGGAGAGTTACAGTCATGGGGAGTTGCAGTCACAGAGAGTTACTGTCACAGGGAGTTACTGTCACCGGGAGTTACAGTCACGGGGAGTTGCAGTCACAGGGAGCTTGCAGTCATGGGAGGTTACAGTCACGGGGAGTTGCAGTCATGGGGAGTTGCAGTCATGGGGAGTTACAGCCACCGGGAGTTGCAGTCATGGCGAGTTGCAATCACGGCGAGTTACAGTCACGGGGAGTTACAGTCACGGGGAGTTGCAGTGACGGGGAGTTACAGTTACGGAGAGTTACAGTCACGGAGAGTTACAGTCATGGGGAGTTGCAGTCACAGAGAGTTACTGTCACAGGGAGTTACTGTCACCGGGAGTTACAGTCACGGGGAGTTACTGTCATGGAGAGTTACAGTCACGGGCAGTTGCAGTCACGGGGAGTTACAGTCACGGAGTTACAGTCACGGGGAGTTGGAGTCACGGGGAGTTGCAGTCATGGGAGGTTACAGTCACGGGGAGTTGCAGTCATGGGGAGTTGCAGTCATGGGGAGTTACAGTCACGGGAGTTACAGTCACGGGGAGTTGCAGTCACGGGGAGTTGCTGTCATGGGAGGTTACAGTCACCGGGAAATGCAGTAATGGGGAGTTGCAGTCATGGGGAGTTACAGTCACCGGGAGTTGCAGTCATGGGGAGTTGCAATCACGGGGAGTTACAGTCACTGGGAGTTGCAGTCACGGGGAGTTACAGTCACGGAGAGCTACAGTCACGGAGAGTTACAGTCATGGGGAGTTGCAGTCACAGATAGTTACAGTCACGGGAGTTACAGTCATTTGGAGTTGCAGTCACGGGGAGTTACAGTCATGGTGAGTTACTGTCACAGGGAGTTACAGTCACAGGGAGTTACAGTCATGGGGAGTTACAGTCATTTGGAGTTGCCGTCACGGGGGAATTACAGTCACGGGGAGTTACAGTCATGGGGAGTTGCAGTCACGGGGAGTTGCTGTCATGGGGAGTTGCAGTCACGGGGAGTTGCAGTCACGGGGAGTTACAGTCACAAGAGTTGCAGTCACGGGGAGTTGCAGTCATGGAGAGTTGCTGTCACAGGGAGTTACAGTCATGGGGAGTTGCAGTCACGGGGAGTTACAGTCCCGGGGAGTTACAGTCACGGGGACTTGCAGTCACGGGGAGTTACTGTCATAGGGAGTTACAGTCACCGGGAGTTGCAATCACGGGGAGTTACAGTCACGGGGAGTTAGAGTCACGGGGAGTTACAGTCACGGGGAGTTGCAATCACGGGGAGTTACAGTCATGGGGAGTTGCAGTAACGGGGAGTTACAGTCACGGAGGAGTTACAGTCACGGAGAGTTACAGTCATGGGGAGTTGCAGTCACAGAGAGTTACTGTCACAGGGAGTTACAGTCACGGGGGAGTCTACAGTCACAGGGAGTTGCAGTCACTGGGAGTTACTGTCACAGGGAGTTGCAGTCACGGGGAGTTACAGTCATGGGGAGTTGCAGTCATGGGAGGTTACAGTCACGGGGAGTTGCAGTCATGGGGAGTTACAGTCACCGGGAGTTTCAGTCATGGGGAGTTGCAATCACGGGGAGTTACAGTCACGGGGAGTTGCAATCACGGGAGTTAGAGTCACGGGGAGTTGCCGTCACGGGGAGTTACAGTCACGGGAGAGTTACAGTCACGGGGAGTTACAGTCACAGGGAGTTACAGTTCACGGGGAGTTACAGTCAGGGCAGTTGCAGTGACGGAGAGTTTACAGTCATAGTGAGTTACTGTCACAGGGAGTTACAGTCACGGGGAGTTACAGTCATGGGGAGTTGCAGTCACGGGGAGTTTGCTGTCATGGGGAGTTGCAGTCACGGGGAGTTGCAGTTACGGGGAGTATACAGTCACAAGAGTTGCAGTCACGGGGAGTTGCAGTCATGGAGAGTCGCTGTCACAGGGAGTTACCAGTCATGGGGAGTTGCAGTCACGGGGAGTTACAGTCCCGGGGAGTTACAGTCACGGGGACTTGCAGTCACGGGGAGTTACTGTCATAGGGAGTTACAGTCATGGAGAGTTACAGTCATGGGGAGTTGCAGTCACGGGAGTTACAGTCACGGGAGTTACCAGTCACGGGGAGTTTGCAGTCACGGGGAGTTGCAGTCATGGAGGTTACAGTCATGGGGAGTTGCAGTCATGGGAGTTGCAGTCATGGGGAGTTACAGTCACTGGGAGTTGCAGTCATGGGGAGTTGCAATTACGGGGAGTTACAGTCACTGGAGTTGCAGTCACGGGGAGTTACAGTCACGGAAAGCTACAGTCACGGAGAGTTACAGTCATGGGGAGTTGCAGTCACAGAGAGTTACAGTCACGGGGAGTTACAGTCATTTGGAGTTGCCGTCACGGGGAGTTACAGTCATGGTGAGTTACTGTCACAGGGAGTTACCAGTCACAGGGAGTTACAGTCATGGGGAGTTACAGTCATTTGGAGTTGCCGTCACGGGAGTTACAGTCACGGGAGTTACAGTCATGGGAGTTGCAGTCACGGGGAGTAGCTGTCATGGGGAGTTGCAGTCACGGGGAGTTGCAGTCACGGAGAGTTACAGTCACAAGAGTTTGCAGTCACGGGGAGTTGCAGTCACGGGGAGTTACAGTCCCGGGGAGTTACAGTCACGGAGACTTGCAGTCACGGGGAATTACTGTCATAGGGAGTTACAGTCATGGAGAGTTACAGTCATGGGGAGTTGCAGTCACAGAGAGTTACTGTCACAGGGAGTTACAGTCACGGGGAGTTACAGTCATGGAGAGTTACAGTCAAGAAGAGTTGCAGTCACGGGAAGTTACAGTCACGGGGAGTTACAGTCATGGAGAGTTACAGTCACGGGCAGTTGCAGTCACGGGGAGTTACAGTCACGGGAGTTACAGTCACGGGGAGTTGCAGTCACGGGGAGTTGCATTTATGGGAGGTTACAGTCACGGGGAGTTACAGTCACGGGGAGTTACAGTCACGGGCAGTTGCAGTCACGGGGAGTTACAGTCACGGGGAGTTGCAGTCACGGGAGTTTACAGTCACGGAGAGCTACAGTCACGGAGAGTTACAGTCATGGGGAGTTGCAGTCACAGAGAGTTACAGTCACGGGGAGTTACAGTCATTTGGAGTTGCAGTCACGGGGAGTTACAGTCATGGTGAGTTACTGTCACAGGGAGTTACAGTCACAGGGAGTTACAGTCACGGGGAGTTATAGTCACGGGGAGTTGCAGTCACAGGGAGTTACAGTCACGGAGAGTTACCGTCACGGAGAGTTACAGTCATGGGGAGTTGCAGTCACAGAGAGTTACTGTCACAGGGAGTTACAGTCACGGGGAGTTACAGTCACAGGGAGTTGCAGTCACTGGGATTTACTGTCACAGTGAGTTGCAGTCACGGGGAGTTACAGTCATGGGGCGTTGCAGTCATGGGAGGTTACAGTCACGGGGAGTTGCAGTCATGGGGAGTTGCAAGTCATGGGGAGTTACAGTCACCGTGAGTTGCAGACATGGGGAGTTGCAATCACGGGGGAGTTACAGTCACGGGGAGTTACAGTCACGGGGAGTTACAGTCACAGGGAGTTGCAATCACGGGGAGTTACAGTCACGGGGAGTTGCAGTCACGGGGGAGTTACAGTCACGGAGAGTTACAGTCACGGAGAGTTACAGTCATGGGGAGTTGCAGTCACAGAGAGTTACTGTCACAGGGAGTTACAGTCACGGGGAGTTACAGTCACAGGGAGTTGCAGTCCCTGGGAGTTACTGTCACAGGGAGTTGCAGTCACGGGGAGTTACAGTCACGGGGAGTTACAGTCACGGAGAGTTACAGTCATGGGGAGTTGCAGTCACAGAGAGTTACAGACACGGGAGTTACAGTCATTTGGAGTTGCAGTCACGGGGAGTTACAGTCATGGTGAGTTACTGTCACAGGGAGTTACAGTCACGGGGAGTTAAAGTCATGGAGAGTTACAGTCAAGAAGAGTTGCAGTCACGGGGCAATTTACAATCACGGGGAGTTAACGTCATGGAGAGTTACAGTCATGGGCAGTTGCAGTCACGGGGAGTTACAGTCACGGGAGTTACAGTCACGGGGAGTTGCAGTCACGGGGAGTTGCAGTCATGGGAGGTTACAGTCACGGGGAGTTGCAGTCATGGGGGAGTTGCAGTCACGGGAGTTGCAGTCACGGGGAGTTACAGTCACAAGAGTTGCAGTCACGGGGAGTTGCAGTCATGGGGAGTTGCAGTTACGGGGAGTTACAGTCACGGGAGTTACAGTCACGGGGAGTTGCAGTCACGGGGAGTTGCAGTCATGGGAGGTTAGAGTCACGGGGAGTTGCAGTCATGGGGAGTTGCAGTCATGGGGAGTTACAGTCACCGGGAGTTGCAGTCATGGGGAGTCGCAATCACGGGGAGTTACAGTCACGGGGAGTTACAGTCACGGGGAGTTACATTTACAGAGGAGTTACAGTCACGGACAGTTACAGTCATGGGGAGGTGCAGTCACAGAGAGTTACTGTCACAGGGAGTTACTGTCACAGGGAGTTACAGTCACGGGGAGTTACTGTCATGGAGAGTTACAAGTCACGGGCAGTTGCAGTCATGGGGTGTTACAGTCACGGGAGTTACAGTCACGGGGAGTTGCAGTCACGGGGAGTTGCAGTCATGGGAGGTTACAGTCACGGGGAGTTGCAGTCATGGGGAGTTGCAGTCATGGGAGAGTTACAGTCACCGGGAGTTGCAGTCATGGCGAGTTGCAATCACGGGGAGTTACAGTCACGGGGGAGTTTACAGTCACGGGGAGTTGCAGTCACGGGGAGTTTACAGTTACGGAGAGTTACAGTCACGGAGAGTTACAGTCATGGGGAGTTGCAGTCACAGAGAGTTACTGTCACAGGGAGTTACTGTCACCGGGAGTTACAGTCACGGGGAGTTACTGTCATGGAGAGTTACAGTCACGGGCAGTTGCAGTCACGGGGAGTTACAGTCATGGGAGTTACAGTCACGGGGAGTTGCAGTCACGGGGAGTTGCAGTCATGGGAGGTTACAGTCACGGGGAGTTGCAGTCATGGGGAGTTACAGTCATGGGGAGTTACAGTCACGGGAGTTACAGTCACGGGGAGTTGCAGTCACGGGGAGTTGCAGTCATGGGAGGTTACAGTCACCGGGAAATGCAGTCATGGGGGAGTTGCAGTCATGGGAGTTACAGTCACCGGGAGTTGCAGTCATGGGGAGTTGCAATCACGGGGAGTTACAGTCACTGGGAGTTGCAGTCTCGGGGTGTTACAGTCACGGAGAGCTACAGTCACGGAGAGTTACAGTCATGGGGAGTTTGCAGTCACAGAGAGTTACAGTCACGGGGAGTTACAGTCATTTGAGTTGCAGTCACGGGGAGTTACAGTCATGGTGAGTTACTGTCACAGGGAGTTACAGTCACAGGGAGTTACAGTCATGGGGAGTTACAGTCATTTGGAGTTGCCATCACGGGGAGTTACAGTCACGGGGAGTTACAGTCATGGGTAGTTGCAGTCACGGGGAGTTGCTGTCATGGGGAGTTGCAGTCACGGGGAGTTGCAGTCACGGGGAGTTACAGTCACAAGAGTTGCAGTCACGGGGAGTTGCAGTCATGGAGAGTCGCTGTCACAGGGACTTACAGTCATGGGGAGTTGCAGTCACGGGGAGTTACAGTCCCGGGGAGTTACAGTCACGGGGAGTTACAGTCACGGGGAGTTGCAATCACGGGGAGTTACAGTCACGGGGAGTTGCAGTAACGGGGAGTTACAGTCACGGAGAGTTACAGTCACGGAGAGTTACAGTCATGGGGAGTTGCAGTCACAGAGAGTTACTGTCACAGGGAGTTACAGTCACGGGGGGTTACAGTCACAGGGAGTTGCAGTCACTGGGAGTTACTGTCACAGGGAGTTGCAGACACGGGGAGTTACAGTCATGGGGAGTTGCAGTCATGGGAGGTTACAGTCACGGGAGTTGCAGTCATGGGGAGTTGCAGTCATGGGGAGTTACAGGTCACCGTGAGTTGCAGACATGGGGAGTTGCAATCACGGGGAGTTACAGTCACGGGGAGTTACAGTCACGGGGGAGTTACAGTCACGGGGAGTTGCAATCACGGGGAGTTACAGTCACGGGGAGTTGCAGTCACGGGGAGTTACAGTCATTTGGAGTTGCAGTCATGGGGAGTTACAGTCACAGGGAGTTACAGTCAGGGGGAGTTGCAGTCACGGGGAGTTGCAGTCATGGGGAGTTGCAGTCACGGGGAGTTGCTGTCACGGGGAGTTACAGTCACAGAGTTGCAGTCACGGGGAGTTGCAGTCATGGAGAGTCGCTCTCACAGGGAGTTACAGTCATGGGGAGTTGCAGTCATGGGGAGTTACAGTCACGGGAGTTACAGTCACGGGGAGTTTGCAGTCACGGGGAGTTGCAGTCATGGGGAGTTACAGTCACCGTGAGTTGCAGACATGGGGAGTTGCAATCACGGGGAGTTACAGTCACGGGGAGTTACAGGTCACGGGGAGTTACAGTCACGGGGAGTTGCAATCACGGGGAGTTACAGTCACGGGGAGTTGCAGTCACGGGGAGTTACAGTCACGGAGAGTTACAGTCACGGAGAGTTACAGTCATGGGGAGTTGCAGTCACAGAGAGTTACTGTCACAGGGAGTTACAGTCACGGGAGTTACAGTCACAGGGAGTTGCAGTCAAAGGAGTTACTGTCACAGGGAGTTGCAGTCACGGGGAGTTACAGTCACGGGGAGTTACCAGTCATGGTGAGTTACTGTCGCAGGAAGTTACAGTCACAGGGAGTTACAGTCATGGGGAGTTACAGTCATTTGGAGTTGCAGTCATGGGGAGTTACAGTCACGGGGAGTTACAGTCAGGGGCAGTTGCAGTCACGGGGAGTTACAGTCACGGGGAGTTGCAATCACGGGGAGTTACAGTCACGGGGAGTTGCAGTCACGGGGAGTTACAGTCACGGGAGAGTTACAGTCACGGAGAGTTACAGTCATGGGGAGTTGCTGTCACAGAGAGTTACTGTCACAGGGAGTTACAGTCACGGGGAGTTACAGTCACAGGGAGTTGCAGTCACAGGGAGTTACTGTCACAGGGAGTTGCAGTCACGCGGAGTTACAGTCACGGGGAGTTACAGTCATGGGGAGTTGCAGTCACGGAGAGTTACAGTCACGGAGAGTTACAGTCATGGGGAGTTGCAGTCACAGAGAGTTACAGACACGGGGAGTTACAGTCATGGTGAGTTACTGTCACAGGGAGTTACAGTCACGGGGAGTTACAGTCATGGAGAGTTACAGTCAAGAAGAGTTGCAGTCACGGGAAGTTGCAGTCACGGGAAGTTACAGTCAACGGTGAGTTACAGTCATGGAGAGTTACAGTCATGGGCAGTTGCAGTCACGGGGAGTTACAGTCACGGGAGTTACAGTCACGGGGAGTTGCAGTCACGGGGAGTTGCAGTCATGGGAGGTTACAGTCACGGGGAGTTGCGGTCATGGGGAGTTGCAGTCATGGGGAGTTACAGTCACCGGGAGTTGCAGTCATGGGGAGTTGCAATCACGGGGAGTTACAGTCACGGGGAGTTACAGTCACGGGGAGTTGCAGTCACGGGGAGTTACAGTCACGGGGAGTTGCAGTCACGGGGAGCTACAGTCACGGGGAGTTGCAGTCACGGGGAGTTACAGTCACGGGGAGTTGCAGTCACGGGGAAATACAGTCACGGAGAGTTACAGTCACGCAGAGTTACAGTCATGGGGAGTTGCATTCACAGAGAGTTACAGTCACGAGGAGTTACAGTCATTTGGAGTTGCAGTCACGGGGAGTTACAGTAATGGTGAGATTCTGTCACAGGGAGTTACAGTCACAGGGAGTTACAGTCATGGGGAGTTACAGTCATTTGGAGTTGCAGTCACGGGGAGTTGCAGTCATGGAGAGTCGCTGTCACAGGGAGTTACAGTCATGTGGAGTTGCAGTCATGGGGAGTTGCAGTCGTGGGGAGTTACAGTCACCGGGAGTTGCAGTCATGGGGAGTTGCAATCACGGGGAGTTACAGTCACGGGGAGTTACAGTCATGGGGATTTACAATCACGGGGAGTTGCAGTCACGGGAGTTACAGTTACGGAGATTTACAGTCACGGAGATTTACAGTCATGGGGAGTTTGCAGTCACAGAGAGTTACTGTCACAGGAGTTACAGTCACGGGGAGTTACAGTCACGGGGAGTTACAGTCATGGAGAGTTACAGTCCCGGGCATTTGCAGTCACGGGAAGTTACAGTCACGGGAGTTACAGTCACGGGAGTTGCAGTCAAGGGGAGTTGCAGTCATGGGAGGTTACAGTCACGGGGAGTTGCAGTCATGGGGAGTTACAGTCACCGGGAGTTGCAGTCATGGGGAGTTGCAATCACAGGGAGTTACAGTCACGGGGAGTTACAGTCACGGGGAGTTGCAATCACGGGGAGTTACACTCACGGGGAGTTGCAGTCACGGGGAGTTACAGTCACGGAGAGTTACAGTCACGGAGAGTTACAGTCATGGGGAGTTGCAGTCACAGAGAGTTACTGTCACAGGGGAGTTACAGTCACGGGGAGTTACAGTCACAGGGAGTTGCAGTCACTGGGAGTTACTGTCACAGTTGCAGTGACGGGGAGTTACAGTCACGGGGAGTTACAGTCACGGGGAGTTACAGTCAAGGGGAGTTGCAGTCACGGAGAGTTACAGTCACGGAGAGTTACAGTCATGGGGAGTTGCAGTAACAGAGAGTTACAGTCACGGGGAGTTACAGTCATTTGGAGTTGCAGTCACGGGGAGTTACAGTCATGGTG
>NW_027277579.1:0-26770 GCF_030028105.1 Mobula birostris
TAGAAGGAGACCGTCCAGATCTGACATGGTGCGGTCAGGATGTATGGCAACACTGCTTGTGAACAAGTTCTGTCTGTGAGGAGATGAGATGTACCAATGGTTACATTGATCTTCTTCTGGGAATTATCGGAGATGATGGTCTGCTCTGGCGAGGGGTTGCCATACTGTCTGGAAGTGTGGTCTCAGATCTGGAGTACTTCGTCAGTGATTGTAGGGAGACTAGTCCCTCCTAGACCAGCACAATTGCTTGTAATTGTGGTGGTCAAGTGCCTCATCTGTCTGGGCTTATAGACTGCCAGCTGGGCCCTTGCTGCTGCTGTTTCCCTAGTTGGTTGTATCGGTTCTGATGGTAACGATAGCTCACTAAGGTGAGTCTATAAGGATCTCTCCTGAAGCACTCATGTAAAGCGAAGCGCAGGGAGGAGCAGTGCTGAGTGGTGAAAGTTGTCTTTGTTTAACAACGGGACATCAACAGGGTGCAGAGCTAGACTAAGAAGTGGCAGATGGAGTGTGGAAGTGATTCACTGTGGAGGCTGAACGTGACATGTCATAGCCGAGAAGCCTGTACTGGGGAAAGTTGAATATGACATTGTAGGCCAGGGAGCCTGTTATGTGCTGCAAGTGCTATATTCTATATTCAATTCCATTTGTTCCAACAATACTCAGTCCCTCCGTTTGATCATAAATCAATGGGCAAGATGAAGCATTACCCTCACATTTCGAAAGCAATGCAATTGTATAGAAATAATTCTTTCATCTTCACTAACAAAGAAGCCCCAGCTACTTGTAGAACAGCCGCAGTTGAGTCTGGTTTTCTATTTCCTTCAGGACTGGTGGGAGGTTTTGGACGATCTTGTGCGGTGCTCTTGGCATGCACGTAATCAGTTTGTAAAGGTTAATGATATTCATGTTGAGATTCTCTCTGACATTTTTGTTGCAGTGATTGACAATATGGGTGTGCTCACACTGGGAGCCATGGCTCTGGGCTCAGCCTTCTTGCTGAAAAGGTGCCCATTGGTTGTCGTGATCGGTGTTGTGGTGCACTGTTTCCACGGTAACCGCCTGTGAACGGGCCTGCATCTTGGTAGGTGGGAACTCCCAGGTACTAAGAGGCAGCACTAACCTGACCCCACTTTAGAAGAGTGGTGATGGGCACCTCCGAAACCCACCCATCCCCATGTGGGCTCAGATGATGCCGCCCCAGATCCAGCTGTTTGGTTTCGTTCGTATGATGTTTCATGATTACCACCTCTCTGTCTGTCTGTCTCTCTCTCTCTCACTGCCTGTTGTGTGCTCTCTCTCTCTTCTTTCTGTCTGTCAATCGCTGTCTTTCTCTGACTCTCTCTCGCTCTCTTTTCTGTTGCCCCTCCCCCCTCTTCCCCCATCTCTCCCACCCTGCCTCCCTCGACCTCCCCTCTCACCTTGACTCACTGTTTGCTTATTTCTCTTTCTGTCCATTCTCCCTCCCCCTGCCCATCTCCGTCTCCACCTATTTCTCTCTCCCCATCTCTCTCTCCTCCACTTCCCCCATCTGATTGTTTATCTCTGTCTCCCTCTCACTCTCTTTCTCTCTGTACTTCTGCCTCTGTGCCCCTCTTTTTCTGGCTGTCTATCCCTCTCTCTTCCCCCTCCCGCTCTCTCCCCCCTCCCGCTCTCTCCCCCCTCTCTCCCCCCTCTCTCCCCCCCTCTCTCCCCCCCCTCTCCCCCCCCTCTCCCCCCCCTCTCCCCCCCTCTCCCCCCCTCTCCCCCCCTCTCCCCCCCTCTCCCCCCCTCTCCCCCCCTCTCCCCCCCTCTCCCCCCCTCTCCCCCCCTCTCCCCCCCCTCTCCCCCCCTCCCCCTCCCCCTCCCCCTCCCCCTCCCCCTCCCCCTTCCCCCTCCCCCCCCCTCTCCCCCCCCCCTCTCTCACGCGTGCACACACGCTCTCTCTCTCTCTCTCTCTCTCTCTCACGCACACACGCACACACTTACTCACTCACTCACTCCCCCTCCCCCACTTCCCCTGATGTTGCTGTACCATTGACTCACAGGATGTATAAAAATAGTTGTGACGACACTTTCTGGGGAAAAGCACTCATAGAAAGTGATAGTTGAAAGCAAGAGGGGCTAATTTTCAATGTCTGACTCACTGCTTTAGGCTCCTGCGGCCACACGGTGTGGTGCCTCACCTTACTCTGATTTCAAACCCCGGAGGTTTTCTTTGATGGGGCATTCAGACAGAAAGTGTCTGGTGTTTGGGACCCATATCTAAGGAAAGACGTACTGATCCTGGAGGCAGCCCAGAGTGATCCAAAGGAGCTTTTGATATCTGGTCCTGAACTCTCTGGAGTTGCGAAAGATGAAAGATGAAGGCGGATCTCACTAAAACCTATTGGCC
Organism: Mobula birostris; assembly: GCF_030028105.1. Taxonomy (NCBI): domain Eukaryota; kingdom Metazoa; phylum Chordata; class Chondrichthyes; order Myliobatiformes; family Myliobatidae; genus Mobula; species Mobula birostris. The sequence continues at coordinate 2,375 of NW_027277579.1, forward strand.
TCTGAATGGCCTACATAGAGTGGATGTGGAGAGGATGTTTCCATTAGCAGCAGAGTCTAGGATCTGAGTGCACAGCCTCAGAACAAAGGACGTTCCTTTAGAACTGAAATGATGAATTTTCTTCAGCCGAATGGTGGTGAATGTGTGGAATTGGCAGCAATAGAGGGCCGTGGAGGCCAAGTCATTTGTTATGTTTAAGGCAGAGATTGTTAGGCTCTTGTTCGGTAAGGGGTGTGGTTAGGGTTACGGTGAGAAAGCAGGAGAATGGGGTTGAAATCCTTTTCTGTTTGGCTGCCAGTCACTAGTGGTGTTCCACAGGGGTCGGTGTTGGGACCGCTTCTTTTTATGCTGTATATCAGTGATTTAGATGATGGAGTAGATGGCTTTGTTGCCAGGTTTGCAGATGATACGAAGATTGGTGGAGAGGCAGGTAGTGTTGAGGAAACAGGAAGGCTGCAGAAGGAATTAGGCAGATTAGGAGAATGGGCAAGAAAGTGGCAAATGAAATGCAATATGCATGGTCATGCAGTGGTAGAAGAAATAAATGTGTAGACTATTTTCTAAACAGGGAGAAAATCCAAAAATCTGAGATGCAGAGTGTCCTTGTGTAGAACACCCTAAAGTTTCACTTGCAGGTTGAGTTGATGTTGAGGAAGGCAAATGCAATGTTAGCATTCATTTCTAGAGGTCTTGACTATGAGAGCAGGGATGTGATGACAAAGCTTTATAAGGCACTGGTGAGGCCTCACCTTTAGTACGTGAACAGTTTTGGGCTCCCTATTTAAGAAAAGATGTGCTGGCATTGGAGAGGGTCCAGAGGAGGTTCACAAGGATGATTCCAGGAATGAAAGGGGTATCATACGAAAAATGTTTCTTGGCTCTGGATCTGTACTCGCTGGAATTTAGAAGGATGAGGGGGGATCTCATTAAAACCTTTTCGAATGTTAAAAGGCCTAGACAGAGTAAATGTGGAAATGATGTTTCCCATGGTGGGAGAGTCTAGGACAAGAGAGTACAGCCTCAGAATACAGGGGCGTCCATTCAAAATAGAGATATGGAGAAACCTCTTTGGCCAGGAGGTGGTGAATTTGTGGAGAAGGCTGGGGAGTGGGGCTGAGGAGGAGAAAGAAAGATCGGCCATAATTAGGTGGCAGAGCAGACTTGATGGGCCAAATGGCTTAATTCTAAATTCTGCTTCTATACCTTATAGTATCAGAAGAAAGACTTGAGGAAATGTTCACCCAGTTCCTAGAACCACATTAGAAGGATCACAGTTTCACCTCCCACCTGCATGCCTTTGAAAAGTGGGAGGAAATGGAACACCCATAGGAAGCTCATGCAGCTGCAATCTAAACATGCAAACTTTGCACAGGCAGCGCTTGAAGTCAGGATGAACCTTGGGTCCAGAGCTGTGGGTCAGCAGTACTACCCACTGCTATTTCTTTTCTCACCTCCGCCCATTCCATCTGCCCATCACCCACGCACTTCTCTCACTTTGTCCTTTCTCCCCACTGTTCCCATCTGTCCATCACTCTCACACTCCTGGGGTGATATACTATGTCGGGTGCTCCTGGTGTGGCCTTCTGTATATTGGTGAGACCCGACGCAGACTGGGAGACCGCTTCGCTGAACACTTACGCTCTGTCCAGCAGTGGAAGCAGGATCCCCCAGTGGCCACACATTTTAATTCCACGTACCATTCCCATTCCCATCCTGATATGTCAATCCATGGCCTCCTGTACTGTCGAGATGAAGCCACACTCAGGTTGGAGGAACAACACCTTATATTCTGTCTGGGTAGCCTCCAACCTGATGGCATGAACATTGATTTCTCCAACTTCTGTTAATGCCCCTCCTCCCCTTCTTACCCCATCCCTATTTATTTATTTTTAATTTTTTTCTCTCTTTCCCTCTCACAATAACTGTTCTCCATCTTCCTCTGGTGCTCCCTTCCCTCTTTCTTTCTTCCAAGGCCTTCTGTCTCATGACCCTCTCCCATCTCCAGCCTTGTATCCCTTTTGCCAATCAACTGCCCAGTTCTTAGCTCCATCCCTCCCCCTCCTGTCTTCTCCTATCATTTTGGGTCTCCCCCTCCCCCTCCCACTTTCAAATCTCTTACTATCTCTTCTTTCAGTTAGTCCTGACGAAGGGTCTCGGCCCGAAATGTCAACTGTACCTCTTCCTGTAGATGCTGCCTGGCCTGCTGCGTTCACCAGCATTTTGTGTGCGTTACTCTCACACTCCTCCCACTTTTCCCTTCCGCCCCACTGTACCCATCTGTCCATCACCCACACACTCCTCCCATTGGGTCCCCTCCCCCCACTGTTCCCATCTGCAGTTCCCAGCTCCCTTATTTAATCCCAATCTCCACCTTTTCTATCAGATTCCATCATCTGCATCCCTCTGTCACCTCTCACCTCCCAGCCTTTGTCAGCATTTCCACTCTCCTCTCTGCAATTTGCCTTTCACCTCTCACCTATTGCCCATTAGCTCCAACTCCATTCCTTTCCCCCGCCTCTTTATACTGGCTATCTTGCTCTCTCTATCTATCGATTGATTTGTCTATTGATTGGTTTATTAACTGATAAGCATGGAGTAGGCCCTTCCAGCCCACTGCCCAGCAACCCACCAATTTAACCCTATCCTCATCGCGGGACCGTTTACAATGACCAATGAACCTACTAACGGGATCACCTTTGGGCTGCGGGGGGGAACGTACACACTGGCTTACGGAGGACGCTGGAATTGAACTCCCAATCCCAATGCCTTGAGCTGCAATGGCGTCGTGCTAACCGCTACTCTGCCCTGGCACCCCCTCACGGCAGCCCAGAATGAAGGCCCTCAGCCGGAAGCACCATCTGTCCAATTCCCTCCGCGGATGCTGCCTGTCGAGCTGAGTTCATCCTGCATCCTCTTCCTAGGGGTTCTTTTGCCCTGTTCCTTTGATCAGAAGGACGAGGATGAATCATAAAAATAATCTGATCTGCCCAGTGATGGATCTTACTCATCATTTCATTTTGTCTGGTTTTAAACCACAGCAAGCTGAGGACTTCTGATTGGCAGAGCAACGCACAGAAGTGACATAAAATTTGATTACGATTTTGTTTGGAGAAAGAACAATTGATATTAAAGGGGATTAATCTTGAGTCCGGATGACATCACGCACATCTAGCTTTGAGAAACGACATTTCATTAGGTGCTATTCTTGTCCTGTAATGTAGGAAATTGCATTAAACTTAAGCGAAGCTTAAATTATAAAAGACCCCGCAGTCCTTAAGTTCTGTGCTGGTAAGCGAACGGAGGGTGATGCTTTCAGTGGGTAATTGGGTCCTTTCCTTTTGAGAGCCGAGTCAAGTTCCATTTAACGCTTGGAGAATCAGCCTCTCCACTGACGAGAGGTGAGTTAATGGTCGCACAAGTGTCTGAAGTGGGTTTTAAAAAGAGGATGCACTCGTCCTGAGATCCCTACAGTGGTTTTTGTAGGGTGGTGCGGATCAAAGTCAAGGTGGGGTTGATTGACGTACGCACAAGTACATGTAGGCAGAGTGATAAACCTACATGCTACAAGTTACCTTCACATTAGATAGGAAGCATTCACAAGAATAAGCATAAACGCAATTTTTTTTTTAAACAAGAAAGCACACAAGTAGGACAAAAAAAAGAGTCTCTCTTTAGTGCAAAATGTTCAGAGTGGTTATCGTGTTCCTAACCTCTGATTAGGGTTGAGCCAGTTGGTTCAAGAACTGAAGGAGTTTGTATGTTCTCCCTGTGAGTGGGTTTACTCCCAGTGCTCCGGTTTCCTCCCACAGTCCAAAGGCGTACAGATTAGTAGGTTAATTGGTCATTGTAAATTGTCCTGTGATTAGGCTCGAGTTAAATAGGTGGGTTGCTAGGCGACGTGGCTCAGTGGGCTGGAAGGGTGTGTTGCACACTGTTTCTCTGAATAGATGGGTAGATCCCTTCTCTCTTCCTATTCCTCACCCTGGCCTCTTACCTCTTCCCCTCACCTGCTTATCACCTTCCCCGGTGTCCCTTCTTCCCCCTCTTCCACGGTCCTCTCTCCTCTCCTATCAGATGCCACCTTCTCCAGCCCTTTACCTTTCTTACCAACGCGTCTTCACCTGTCACCGTCTGGCTTGTCCTTCCCTCCCCCCACCTTTTTATTCTGGCGTCCTCCCCCTTTCCTTTTCCAGTCCTGGAGAAGGGTCTCGACCTGTAAGGTCGACACGTTTTTTTTTCATTGCCACGGATGTTGTCTGACCAGCTGTTCCTCCAGCATTTTGTGTTGTTGCTCTGGAGTTGAGAGAGGGGAAGCATCTTCATGAACCCGGTCAAGATGCCACTGCGGTTGTCTGAATGATCAGCAGCCTCTGACATCTGCATTTGCAATGTGGCCACCGGACAGAGATGTGTGACTGTGGAAGCTGCCCACCCCTCGGAATGCATACAGCAGAAGCTTTTTAAAATTCAGAGATCTGTGAAATGTCTTTCAAAAACCATACAAATATTCCACAGTCAGCCAGACAAGTGTGCCGGCCAGTTTGTGCAGAGCGGCAGCCAGGGAAAGGTTTGGAGCTTTTTAGAGGGCCGTACTGAGACCTTGCTCTTTCCCACCCACTCCTGTCCTTCTCTCCAAACAGCACCACAGATCATTCACATCCAGAGGGCGGCAGGCATGTGGTATAGCATCTCTGCACACTTTGCGCTGAGGGAGAGTCAGGAGTACCTGGGAGCTGTTCACTCTTCGAGAATGCAGGGATAACCGCAGTGGCCGTTGCTGGGGCGGACTTCTGTCCGGATTGAAACTTTGGGCCAGTTTGAAGCAGCAGGATCGGGACCCAAGAGTGGAAAAACGGACTGATGTTTAGCGGACTTAAGTGTCGTTAAGGCCAGAAGCGAGGGACGAACATTCAGTTCAGTTCACTCCTTTTTGAGGCTTTACTTCTCCCAGTGCTGAACTGAGTCTGCGGCTGTGGCCTGCAGCAACTGGCACTAACCTCAGTCCTGAACTGGCTCTGTGGTTGTGGCCTGTAGCCCTTGGCACTCGCCTCAGTGCTGAACTGGCTCCATGGCTGTGGACCTGCTCTTGGGGACTCTGCACTTCATGTTCTGCATATTATTTGCTTGCTTTTTTAATTGTTTGCATGATTTGTTCTTTTTTCACACATTGGATATTTGTTTTTGTTGTGTGGGGTTGTTTTTTTTCCTGTATTCTGTTGTGTTTGTTTTGTGGCTGCCTGCAAGAAGATAAATCTCAAGGTTGTATATGATATACTTTGATAATAAATGTATTTTGAACTTTGAAACGTTTTGAATTGTACTGTGCTGATGCCAATATTCCATGTAGATTGCTGCCCTTTTTATTTACTCCATCAGCTTGGCCATTGATTCCTTTCTCATATCTGTTAAATTACCATAAGCAGTTTGGGCCTTCACCATCCGGCTGCTGTTCAGGAAGCTATGGGCTCCCCACTGGTGTAGCAGGTAGCCTTGCTGCTTCACAGCTCCAGGGCAGTGGGTTCAATCCTGGCCACGGATGTTGCCTGCACCCTCTCTCCATAAGATACATCTGAGTTCTCTGGTTCCCTCCTATGCCTCAGAGAATAGTGGGCAGCTAATCGGTGTCTGTGAATTCCCACTTGATGTAGGTTAATAGTAACCAGAATCAAAGATGTGTGAGCTGCAGGAGTACAGGACAATAGGACTGTCTCCTAGGACCTGGTATGGAGCAAATGGGCTGAATGGTCTCCTGTGTCATTATTGGATATGGCTGGCTGTGAAAAGTTTCACTGAGTGTATGTGCAGTTGAGATCCATCTGTGAGATCCTGGATGCTTTGCTTTCTCAGAGTGGAGGTAGAGGGCAGGCGAGGTAAAGTTTTCTACTCTGGAAGGAAACTTCAGTGCCAGATTCACTGGACTGGTATGACTCCTAGAGTGTACTCAAAGTGCAGACATTCAAAGTAAATTTATTATCAAGGTGCCGGCATACAACCGTCTACAGGCGCCTTTGGGCAACTCAGAAGTCTTCTCATTGTACTTTCTGGTGGCTTTGAGTTCAGCTCAAAACACATGGGAAAAGACACCCGGAAGTTAAAGGAAAGATCTGAAGTGATATTAAGGGAGGAAGTGCATCTCGGTGGGACTTCACAGCCAATAAATTACTCTTGGAGCTGCTACTTGGGTAAAGCCAGCAGCTCATCTGCACACAGCAAGATCCCACAGACACAGGTGACAGGGATACAGGGTTTCCCTGGGTCATGAAACGAGTTCTGGTTTTATAGATGTCTGTAAATCAATTTTATCCCCAAGTTAGAAAATACACAAAAATCACTCTGTGGTATCAGTACCTCTGCACCTTGTAATGGATCGCTTTAAAACACACACAGAAGTGGTAGGGAGAACAACTACTAAAACTGGAGAGGAAGAGGGAATTAGTTCTGCTGTTAATAGGAATGAAGGTCTGTACATCCGTTAGACTTTTCAAATCAATAATATGGAAGGTACAAGAGTCTTGGGATTCACGCCTCCAGGTTCAGGAACTGTTACTACCCCACAACCATCAGGCTCTTGAACAAAAGGGATAGCTTCACATAGTCATAGTCATACTCTATTGATCCCGAGGGAAATTGGTTTTTGTTACAATTGCACCATAAATAATAAATAGTAATAGAACCATAAATCGTTAAATAGTAATATGTAAATTATGCCAGGAAATAAGTCCAGGACCAGCCTATTGGCTCAGGGTGTCTGACCCTCCAAGGGAGGAGTTGTAAAGTTTGATGGCCACAGGCAGGAATGACTTCCTATGACGCTCTGTGTTGCATCTCGGTGGAATGAGTCTCTGGCTGAATGTACTCCTGTGCCCCCCCCAGTACACTATGTAGTGGATGGGAGACATTGACCAAGATGGCATATAACTTAGACAGCATCCTCTTTTCAGACACCACTGTGAGAGAGTCCAATTCCATCCTCACAACATCACTGGCCTTACGAATGAGTTTGTTGATTCTGTTGGTGTCTGCCACCCTCAGCCTGCTGCCCCAGCACACAACAGCAAACATGATGGCACTGGCCACCATAGACTCGTAGAACATCCTCAGCATCGTCCAGCAGATGTTAAAGGACCTCAGTCTCCTCAGGAAATAGAGACGGCTCTGACCCTTCTTGTAGACTGCCTTAGTGCTCTTCCACACACTTTGCCCAACCATTGAGCTGTTCTCACAGCCAGTGATCTCACTTTAAGGACTCTCTTGTTATTTCATGCTTTTGTTACTTATTGCTATTTATATTTGTGTTTGCACAGTCTGTTGTCTTCTGCACTCTGGTTGATCTTTCATTGATTTTGTTATAGTTACTGTTCTATAGCTTTGCGTATGCCCGCAGGAAAATAAATCTCAGAGTTGTATATGGTGACATATATGTACTTTGATAATAAAATTCACTTTGAACTTTACTTCATACGTAGAGGTGTTCATAAGTTGAAGGTTTGTGACCCAGGATGGTCTTCAGGCAGTTAAACTCCATTAGTGAATTTGGTTAAAGACAGTGTATCGGAGAGAGATTTGGAAGAGTTTAGTTCTTTCCAATTGATCTCTTGGCCAGGCACCTGTGAGCATCTCACCTGCAAGATGAGATGCTTCGACGTAACAGCGCTGCTTCAGTGCAATGTGATGTTCATCACGTAGTCAAAGCACAGCTCCTTGGTAACCTTTCCCAGCTCAACAGTCGATCTCGTTCCTCACGCCGGTTCCTGATCTGAACACCGGTATCTCTGATAATGCAGTAATCCCTTGGTCTTGTAGCCAGAATGTAGGGCCATATTATACATAAGCCCTAGTGTAAAATTAAATCACAGGAGACTTGGAGCTCCTTGGTGACTGTAAACCAAGCAGAACCAAAACTAACCTTTCCTTCCATCTTCCTTTGGCTATCACTGATTAGAAAGTCTACAGACTTACCCCGAGAGGAGATTGTTGGTTGGGCAGAGGTGAAGAGTCAAGTTGTGCTCAAAGCTTCCTTGGAAAGATCCTGTATTCCCATTGACTCCTTGGAATCTCAGGCCCATTAGCACTCCAGTGGAGAAGGACTATTTAGGATGCATTGGAGCACACAGCAGCCTGACGTATATGGAAGAGGAGTATGTTGCCTCACCAATTACTCCCCTGTCATATCTGTGAAAGTATCACCAGTTCCTCCTCAGGACCCACAGAAGCGCTTCGGACACAAACCATTCCCCCCGCCCCGAGCCTGAGGAGCTGCCTGTAGGAAAGGCAAGGAACCAAATGAGTGCAAGTTCTTTCCATCCTGTGATGGAACTGGCCTGCTGCTGCGTTGCTTAGCAATTTGTAAACCACAAGGTTTATAAGTTTGTGGTGCGGAGTGTGGTGCTACTGTGTTGAGATCCATTTGCTCTAAGTATGTGCAGACTGCAGCCTTTGCACCCAGCCGGAGAACTGGCCACAAGGTCTTCATTTGTCACAGTCGTAACTGGCATACACTCAGAAAGGCCCCTTCAACTGAGAGGAAATTTCATTTTAAGCCGTTGGGGGAACCTTTTAAATTTTGTTCAGTTGAAACATGAGGTGGGCTTTGCAATCTGTCCCTTACCTTTGGGATATAATATTAGGCTGTCGGCATAACATATTTCCAAATGTTATTTATTATGACAGCTTTGCATAAAGCTAATCTTTGAATTAGCGTGGTGCAGTTTAGTACTTGTTTTTGTGCGGTTAGTTCTTTAAATTGATGTGTTGTGGGTTTAGCTAGACCAGAAGACGATGGCAAACTTTTGTTTATTAAGTAAATACATACTCATCTGTCATGTTAGGAAGCATCATTTTACCATGAGCAGATGGGGGTAAGGGTCCACTGATCCACCAACATTAGGCATTTTCAAGTTCATGTCATTCCTGGAAAAAAAAGTCACAGTCAAACTATAGCCCTGGGTCAATTAACGGGAATCATTTTGCTGAGTTTGTCTGATCCACGCAATTGAAAGACAGGCTGCAGATCAGTCACACTAGTCACTGATTTACACCGCAGGGAGAAACCAGTCTAGACCCCTTTAGGGGCTTTAAGAGCCGACTTTCCCAATGATTCTGAAAGCACATAGAATACTGGCTATGTTAGTGAGGGCAAGAAATAGAAGAGCTGGGAGGTTATACCCAACTTTTTAAAATATAGGTCAAACTTTAACCTGAGAACTGCCTGCAGTTCTGGTCACTACATTCTAGGAAGGATGTGATTGCACTGGAGAGGATAAAGAGGAGCTTCACCAGCATGTTAAGAATTAAGGACATAGAAACAGAATTAGGCCATTTGGCCCATCAAGTCTGCTCTGCTATTCCATCATGGCTGATTTATTATCCCTCTAAATCCCATTCTCCTGTCTTTTCCCTGTAACCTTTGACACCCTGACTAATTAAGAATCTATCAGCCTGTGTTTTAACTGTACTCAATGACTTGGCCTCCACAGTTGTCTGTGCCAATGAATTCCACAGCTCCACTACCCCCTGGATAAAGAAATTCCTTCACGTCTCTGTTCTAAATGGGCATACCTCTATTCTGAAGCTGTGCCCTCTGGTCCTAGACTCCCCCTCTGTAGGAAGCATCCACTCTGTCCAGGCCTTTCAGTATTCAATAGGTTTCAATGAGACCTGCCCTCAATCTTCAAAATGTTGCCTGGGATTGTTGCCCCCTTCACAGCCCTTGCTCACTACGTGTGAGGAGAGATGGGAGAGGAGGAGGCGAAGAGGGAATCTGATTGAGGAATACCAAATTATGTGAGGGATAGATAGCGCAGACTGCAGGAACCTTTTCTCTTAATCAGAGGGGCATACAACTGTTGGAATTCGGTTAATATTGTCACTTGTATGGAGATACAGTGAAAAGCTTGCCTTACATGATGGCCATGCAGAAAGTAAAACAATAACAGAAGGCAGAAAAAAAAGTGCAACAACTGAAGAGAAAGTGCAGTGCAGGTAAACAATAAGGTGCTAGATCATAACGAGGTAGACTGAAATCAAAAGTCTGTCTTATCGTACTGGAAATCATTTCAGTTATTACAGTGAGGTACAAACTGTCCGTGGGCCTGGTGGGATGTATTTTTAGCCTTTTGTATCAATTTCCGGATGGGAGAAGAAAGAATGTGTAGATTTAGAGGAGATCAAGGGTAGGTGGAGAGTGTGGGGAATCTTTTTTTAAACCTGAAAATCACTGCCTCAGAGAGTAATTAATGCAGGGTCACTTGCGGCATTGAAGAAGCTCTCAAATCACCCAGGCCTAGAGGGTTACAGGGATTAATATGGATGGGATCCCACTGATAGCGTGAATGTGGTGGGCTGACTGGCCTGATTCCATGCTGTATATCTGTGTGATACAGCCGTGCACATCTAGCTCCTCTGTTAGGATGGTGTCCCTTGCTCTTGCCGCTCTGGCTGGGCAGATGGGGACCAGCCGGTAAGCCGGCACCCTGCTCCAGGCCCTAGTAACTGTGGTGCTCAGGGAAGGTGAACTGGCTGTCTGTTTCATCTTGGTGTCGTGGGCAGCCTCTCCTCACTTCCCTCGAAGCCCGTGAGCTGTCGAAGCTTCAACCACACCAGCGCCGAAGTGAGTGAGTCACTGTCCGTACAGGCATGGCTTCTCCGGTGATGAATATCTGTAATTGGTCAAGTAGGAGAGCATAGAGGAACATCTGGTGAAACTTCTGAAATACCTGCTTCGCTGCCACTGCTACTGTGTGATCCGGAATCTCTGGAGGGGAAGGCCCCGAATCCTCGACTTTGCTTGTTGCTTGGCGGCTGGGGCCAGGGTCGAAGCGCTCGGCAGAGATGGTGCTCGATGTCGGAGGGCTGTTTGGCGGCTCGAAGTTTTCGGATGGACTCGAGTTGGCTGTGGTTGGGTGCTTCCAGGATGCTGCATCGGCAAGTTTGCGGTGCTGGAAGCTCATGACAGGGCGAGTTCCTTCCTTCTATCGTCTGCGTGAGATGTTGGGGCTATTGGGACTTTGAGCTTTTTTTTTTTTTACCATGCCCATGGTCTGCTCTTATCAAATTACGGTATTGCTTTGCACTGTTGTAACTATATGTTATAATTATGTGGCTTTTGTCAGTTTTAGTCTTGGTCTGTCTTGTGTTTCTATGATATCATACCAGAGGAACATTGTATCACTTTTTAATGCATGCATTTCTAAATGACAATAAACGAGGACTGAGTGTCCTCATAATCTAATCTAATGTCATACAAATGCATAGAATCAGATGCATGTACCCTTTCATGTATGTATGCATGCACATATAATACAGAACAACACAGCACTGGAAGAAGCACTTCAGCCCACAATGCTGTGTCGAGCCAAATAAATGAGTAACCAAATGGCCAACTAACTAATCTGCCTATAATCTTCCATTTTCCTCACATTCATGGGCCTGTCTTTACATCTCTTAAAAGTCCCGAATATATCTGCCTCTGCCACCACTCTCTGTATTAAATAAAATTGCTCCCTTTCCACCTTAAATGCAAGTCCTCTGGTATTAGACACTTCAACCCTGTGAAAAAGATACTGCCTGCCTACTCTGTCTCTGCCTCTCATAATCTTATAAACGCCTATCGGATCTCCCTTTCCTTTGCCGCTCCCAAGTTCGTCCAGCCTCTCATTCTAGCACATGCCCTCTAATCGAATGCATGCAAGTGAGTCGACGCACACAGTTGAGCATCCAGAATGAAGCTTTGCAGGAAGCTACAGATTCCTGGGAGCGCAGTGAACAGCAGCGCAAATAACCAGAGTGCAGAGCTCCTGTGGGTTCCACCTGCTGGCCCCACGCCACTCAGTAAACTGCCCCAAGGAAGATTCTTGGCAGTGCCATCTGTGGTCCCTGTTGGAGGCTGCCTTCACTCTGAGGTGGAACTGCAGTGGAGGAGCAGATTGTCTGCCAACTCCCAGTGCTTAATTGTGTAATGTAGACAGATCACCACCAATGCACGCTTCCTTTGGGACAGTGGTCACCCACCTCTTCGCAGACTGTGGATTTGCTCGAAGGGTGTGGAGAAGATTGCAAAGGTCCATCCCCAGCAGCTGCAGAGCAGAGGGCTCTATTGGATGGTCATCTACTTGGAGAAAGGTGGCCTTTAGACTGTCTGAAATGTTTTGTTGTTCCAGCATAGTAAGATTATTCATAAGTGCTGCTGACTGGCGTGTTGCAAGCGGCAGCAGTACTTGCTGAGGGACGTGCTGAAGCTTTTTTGCAGCCAGTGCAAAGGCTTTGTGGTGAACGAACACAAGACATGGTGGGTAGGCCTCTTGAACGATGAAAGGATTATAACCTCGTGAGGGGCAATGGTGTTTTTCGTTGCAGTTCACACTACTGAATGTTACAAAGGTTTACTTTTGTACTTTTTCTTGCTTTTTATATCTCTTCTATTAAGAATAAAATTTATTTTGGGGGGAAAAAAATCCCCCAGAAGTTCAAAGTAAATTTTATTACCAAAGTACAGATATGTCACCATATACAACCCTGAGATTCATTTTCTTGCAGGCATATGCAGCAAAACTATGGGATATTAACTATAACAGGATCAATGAAAGATCAACCAAAGTGCAGAAGACAACAAATTGCAAATGCAAATATAAATAAATAGCAATAAATAATGAGAACATGGTATAACAAGATAGAGTCCTTGAAGTGAGATCTTTGGTTATGGAGTAACTCAATGGGTGGGCAAGTGAGTGTAGTCACCCCTTTGTTACACACTTCCAATCTCGTGTGCTCATCCCTAAATGGGTGTCTGGAAACAGAAGGTGATAAAACTAGGTGATGTCCACTTCATCAGAATCCTCAGGGTCTGTCCAGAGCCCTGATTCTGAGCTCAGAATTAATCCCCGTGTAAGTTGTCAATACGTTCTTTTGTCCAGTTTCCCCTTTACCCTATTTAGTCTTGTAATTTTGCAGAATTTCCCTTCTAGTTCCACAGCTTCTCTGTGGGCACCTTCAACTGAGCCTAACATGAGATCAATGTGTTAGTGTCTCCATGAGAGTTTAACATGAGAGCGTGTTAGTGTGTCTGTAAGGGTTTAACGTAAGGTCAACCTGTTAGTGTCTCTGAGGGTTTAACATGAGATCAACGTGTTAGTGTCTCTGTGAAGGTTTAACATGAAGGTGTGTTATTGTCTCTGAGGGTTTAACATGAGGACAATGTGTTACTGTTTCTGTGAGGGTTTAACTTAAGGTCAATGTGTTAGTGTCTCTATGAAGGTTTAACATGAGATCAATGTGTTAGTGTCTGTGTGAGGGTTTAACTTAAGATCAACATGTTAATGTCTCTATGAGGGTTTAACATGAGATCAGTCTGTCGATGTCTTCCTGAGGGTTTAACATGAGATCAACGTTTTAGTGTCTCTATGAGAGTTTAACATGAGGGCAATGTATTAGTGTCTCTGTAAAGGATTAGAAGTCCCAGTACCTCATGCAGCTATTCTCATGGGTTTGTTTGTCTGGTTCTCTTTGCAGACCATCAGAAGTTGGAGAGGGAAGCTCGGATCTGTCGGCTGCTGAAGCACTCCAATATCGGTGAGTACAGAACGACTGATTGATGTGTGTGTCGGAGAGTGGTCTCACCCTCACTCAGCCCTGTCCCTTCTGGCTGTCTGCACAGAGTTGCCTTCTTAACAGAGCACTCTGTTCGGCCGGTGGTGTAGTGGCACCTGCACCAGACTTCAGGGTGAGTGGTCGTGGGTTCGAATCCAGCCGGCTCCTCGCGTGCTTTCCATCCGTGCTGAGTTCAGCGTCGAGCAGGCGACCCAGACTGGTAAATCAGATGAACGCTAAAGAAACGGCAGGGCTGTCTCCTTATGCGCCGGGGCCACTGGGAGGAATTAGAGCTGAAGTAGTGTTGGCAGTTTTCTCTGTGTGGTCGGGTTAGCTCAGCAGGTAGTGCTGCTACCTCAAAGCTCCAGAGTCTCGGGTTCAATCCCAGCCTCTGGTGCTGTCCATGCACGTTCTCCTTGTAACTGTATGGGTTTTCTCCGGAAGTTCCAGTTTTCTCCCATATCCCAGAGACCTGAGGCTTGGTAGTCGATTGAACACTGTAATTGTCCCTGGTGTAGGTGGATGGTGAGAGAACTAAAGAAGAGGTTATGGGTATGTGAAAGAGAATAGGCTTCGAGGAAATAGGTGAGGGGGGAGTGGAATTAGACTGATAGGATTGTTTCGAGAGGTAGCATACTCGATGGGCTGAATGGCTGTGTCGTGAGAGACCTGAGATAGGAATTAACTATCAGTGGGAAGCAAAACTGGATCCAATCAATTGGAGTTGGCTGTTCCTGTTCCGTTCGCGGTAACTGTCTGTGTGAAGCATACTTGGTTACTTTTATTGGCGCCTGACAGTAAGAATCCTTGGTACATCAGTGGGAAATTCCCTGAAACAGGCAGACACCTGTAGGAAGTCAGGAACAGGTGTTTGGAATCACCGATAACCAGTATTAACTTGCTGAAATTCTTACTGGTAATTAATAGCAATGGAGGTATCAGGTTCCACTGACAGCCTGCAGTAACTCATCATCAGTAGATGATGAAATACCAACGATATGTGTAATGCTTAGAAACCAATACGCATTAGTAGTTCTCTGACACCAGTGGCAGAGTAAGTGTTCACTCCCTCAAGTCAAGTGCTGTAGAAATCTTTTCTGCTTCCGGTATTTGGCAGGAAGATCAGTTTGGAATATATATTCCCAGTGCTTTCCCCCTTCTGATAGTTATTCCTCGATGGGCCGATCACTGTCGAGGAATTTCCTCCTCATTCCCAATTGGCTCTGAATTGAGGAGGAAGTTAAGAATCCACCATCTTGGATCTGCAGCCACGTCTCGGTCAGATTCACTCTCGTCAACGTCATTGATGAGCCAGACAGATTTTTGCCACAGTCCTGTAGTTGCCATCACCAATAACGGGTCTTTAGAAAACTCGGGGTTTATATAATCCATGAGTTTAGTTTCCTTAGCTGTGTGGTCGATTTTAAACTCTGGCTAGCCTTCCTGTCACCTCACACTGTCGTACCCTGAGGGAAATTAAACTATGTGAATAGTGAACAGCTCCAGACAGCTGCAAGATTGTAGCAAGTGAGCTAGATAGATCACAAGCTGTTCTTGTTCCATGTGATGGGCCAGTGCACTTGGTCCTGATTCTGGAGAATCAGAGTGGTGTTGCCTTGGACAGCTGTAGACATCAGGCTTGCTCGGATGACCCTCGTTCTTTTCCCATGATATTCCCTGCAATGCTCAGAACATCAGTCCTCAGTTCCAGGGAATCAGGGAAGGCGGAAATCCAGCTGCTTCGAGTCAGAGGATTGTTTCTTATCAATGGTCATTTTTGGTCCAAGCTTCTTTCAGAAGTCAATAAAGAAATTTTAAAATATGTAGCTTCACGATCGTTTATTAAGAGCTAATAGAGTAAAAAGAATTGGAAGCAGTCAGTAGCTATAGTCTATTAGGGGAAGGGAAAGATGAAGCAAAGACTAAAAGAATAAAGACCAAAGAAAATAAAGATGGTGAGCTTGTATGTTCAGCTCTTTTTATGCCATTGATAAGAAACATTTCATTCAAATATGTAGATAAGAGTTGACCATTCAGATAGCCCCTATAAGAATGTGATACCAAGGGAAGCTTCCAGAATCATACAAGTGTAATCACTGGGGGGAACATTGAACAATTGTATATACATACCGTGACCACTAGGAAACATATTGGACAGTTAGGTGTATGTGGGTAGTTATATAAAACAGTGGTCCCCAACCTCCGGGCCGCGGACCGATACATTGCCGCAAAGAGTGCAGCGGTGCAGTGGTAGCCGGGACACACCCAGCACATCTTTAAGAAAAAAGCCGAAATAAACAGGCTAATTAATTAGGTGCTGCCCAGCACGTAAATGTCGGCCCAGATCAGAGGCGATTGCTGGTTGTGTAGAGCAAGTGAAATCGGCAATCACCTCTGATGTGGGCCAACATTTACGTGCCGGGCAGCACCTAATTAATTAGGTTGTTTATTTCAGTTTTTTTCTTAAAGATGTGCTGGGTGCATCCCAGCTACCGCTGTACCCCTGTATGCTTTGTGGCCTGGTATCGGTCTGTGGCCCGGAGGTTGGGGACCACTGATATAAAATACTAGCAGGCATAAATTGTTAGACTGCAAAGAAAATGATAATTATACAGTTTAAACCAACAGGCTGTACTGTTGTTCACAATGGAGAGTCTGAAGGGTGGTTCTTTTCTGCAGAAGGGTTATGGGTTTCTACTCAAAAACACTATTTGGGAGAAACTTTCCCCACTGACAGTGGGTGGTGTTGCTGCCCCACAGTTCTGATGACCCAGACTCAATCCTGGGCTTGGCTGATGTCTGTGCAGTCTGCATGTTTTCCCTTAGAGCTTCAGTGGTTTCTTGCTGGGTAGCAAATTGTGTGAGTTTCCCCTAGGCAGTTGGAGAATAACAGGGAGTTGATGGATGTGGGGCGGGGGGGGGGGGGGGCGGGGGGAATTGGTTCCAGGCAGCAAAGTGAGCAAGCAGGATTACTCAGGGAGCTGGTAAAGGCTTGATGGGCCAAATGGTCTGCCCAGGTGCCATAAGTAGTGAAAAGTCAGCAGCTCACCGCTTACTTGCGGAGGTCGGTCAGGGAAAGGGTAATAGATGTTGGTCTTGGCCGTGATGCGCACACGTCCTGAACAGTGAGTGTTTGGCTGAGGGAGGGCAGTGTGAGTAACAGAGAGATGGTAAATCGGGAGTGATTTCATACAGTACGAAACAGGTCCTTCAGCCCAACATGTCCCATTTGTCCGTGTTTGCCTCGCGTCTCTGTAACCCTCTCCTGTCCATGGACTTATTCAAATGTATTTTAAATGTTGTTGTTGCGCCTGCCATCTGCCTCAACCACTTCCTCTGACAGTTCATTCCGTATACCCATCACCCTTTGTGTGAAGAAATTGCTCTTCAGGTCCTTTTTACCTCTTCCACCTCTCACCTTCAATCTCTGCCTTCTAGTTTTCAATTCCCCTTCCCTGGGAAAAAGACTCTCTCTACCTGATCAATGCCCCTCATGATTCTGTGCAGCTCTGTAAGGTCACCCCTCAATCTTCTGCGCTCCTAGCCTACTCATCCTTTCCCTATAACTTGACTCTTTGAGTCCTTTTCATAAATCTCGTTTGCACTCCTTCCAGTTTAATGATATCTTCCCTATAACAGGGCAATTAAAACTGTCCACAGTACTGTAAATGCGGTCTCACCAGCTGGAGGAATCAGACCCACCAGCAGTGATAGTTGTGATAACAGCTTCTTAACGCAGTGCATCGCGATGAGATTGGCGTTCCCTTGGAGAGCAGAGCGTTTAATTGGACAGGATGCATGTAGTTCAGACACCCCAGGGAGATGAAGGTTAATAATCAAACTTTATATCTTGATCAGCATATCTTGCAGAACAGTCAGGATGGTTTTGAATTATAATGAGGGGAATATATAGCTTCTGAACTGAGTGCTTGTGCAGGGATCTGAGTGACAGTAATGAAATTATAGTGAACTTTAGGAGCTGGGTTAATAACGGCCATTATTAACTTGTCCTTCTGCATTACAGCTCGTTCTTCAAAGTTGTTGGGACTGTGAGGTCAGGGACTCTTGTTTAAAAGGAGTAGCTTAATAGTCCATACTTGGAGCTGCCTGCATGAGTTGACTACTTGGGAATAGCAGCAGGATGAGGTCATAGCTATGATGACGTTTGACATCGGCAGAATTTGGTTTTCAAAAGACCTTTAGCAAAGTTCAAAGACGGATTGAAGCCAAAAGTGTCTTGTCTATTCCTGATTGGACTGACTCCTCATCTTGGGTACCAGTGGAGTTTGTTCAGTGCTTTCCAACAGAAGGTGTCTTGACTTTTGGTCAGACCAAATTATTGAAAAATGGGAGGATGAAGGTTGACAGCAGACACTTGAAGGACTGGGCACCGAGGCCAGGGGGAAAGGTTTCTGTATGCTGATGTGTGGGCAATGTGTGTGATTCTTGGCAGAACTAATAGAGTGCTACTCCTGGTTTTGTAGAAGAGGTTGTGACTTGAACCTGGTCATAGCGTTATACAACAGGCCCTTCAGCCCAACTGGTCCATGCTGGTCAAGTTGCCCATTGAAACTCGTCCTATTTTGCCTGCATTTGACCCATATCCCTCTAAGCCTTACCTATCCATATACCTTTCCAAGTGTCTTTTCAATGTTGTTAATGTACCTGCCTCAACCATTTCCTCCAGCAGCTCACTTCATATATGGACTGCACTATCTGGGTGAAAAAATTGCTCCTCAGGTTCATATTAAGTCGTTCCCCTTTAAACATTAAACATAAGCCCTTTAGCTCGTGATTCCCTATTCTGGGAAAAGACTGTGCTTCACCCTATCTATGTCCCTCATGGTTTTACACAGTACTATCAAATCACCCCTCATTCTTCTACACTGCAGTGATTAATATCCGAGCCTACTCAACCTCTGATCCCCCAAGTTCCGGCAGCATCCCGGTAAATCTTTCTTGGCCTCGTTCCAGCTTACTGACATCTCTCCTGTAGCAAGATGACCGAAAGTGAACGCAAGGTTTCAAGTGCAGCCTCACCTTTGTACATCTGCAAACTAGCGTCCCAACTTCTGTATTCAGAATCTTGTCCTGCAGAGCGGATTGAATGGGCAGTGTGACGGAGCCGATAGAGTTGCGGGGGGCACGTCTGAGGACGAAGCTTGGATTGAGTAGATTTTGTTTGGCTCAATGACACAATGACTGTTCCACTGCTTTCGGGTGGATGTTCAGTCAAGAGGTGGTCCTCAGGTTTGGAG
Organism: Mobula birostris; assembly: GCF_030028105.1. Classification (NCBI taxonomy): domain Eukaryota; kingdom Metazoa; phylum Chordata; class Chondrichthyes; order Myliobatiformes; family Myliobatidae; genus Mobula; species Mobula birostris. The sequence goes on from NW_027277579.1 coordinate 21,217, forward strand.
TGAGTGGGTGTACTGCCAATTACCCAAGACTGAGCGATCTCGTGGTAGTTGGATATTGTGGGGTGAGTGTCTCACCTCTAAACCTTTGTACCCTTAGTCTCAGGAAGGGGAAGTTTGGAGAAAGCATACCAGTCCTCATTGAGAGGTTAGCGATGGAAAGTCTGAGCAGCTTCTAACTCCTGGGTGTCAGCATCTCAGAGGATCTACTCTGGGGCTCAATTACGAAGAAGGCCCACCAATGGCCATGCTTCATTAGGAGCTTGAGGTGCTTTGGTATGCACTAGCAGATTTCTACAGATGTAACATGGAGTGTATTCTGATTGGTTGCATCCACCCCCTGGTCTGGAGGTGCCAATTCAGAGGATCAAAAGAGGCTGCTGAGGGTTGTAGACTTAGCCAGGTCCGTCAGGGGCACAGTGCTCTCCACCATTGAGGACATCTTCAAATAGAGTTGCTTCAAGAAGGTGATATCCATAATTAAGGACCCCCACCACCTAGGACTTGCCTTCCTCTCATTACTACCATCTGGGTGGAGATACAGGAGCCTGAAGATGCACACTTGCTATTCTTCCCCGTCGCCATCAAGATCCAGAATGGTCCATGAACGCCATCTCACTATTTCTCCTTGACATTTACTTATTTTTTTTTTATTGTGTGTTATCGTAATTTTTGATATCCTTCACGGTACTGCTGCCACAACAAATTTCATGTCAGTGGCCACTTTATTAGGTACACCTCGGAGCCCGGTGTGGTGGTCTTCTGTTGTAACCTGTCCACTTCAACGTTCGACGAGTTGTGCATTCAAAGGTGCTCGTCTGCACACCACTGTTGTAACGCTTGGTTAGTTGAGTTACTGTTGCCTTCCTGCCAGCTTGAACTAGTCTGGCCATTCTCCTCTGACCTCTCTGATTAACAAGGCATTTTTGCCCACAGAACTGCCACTCATTGGATGTTTTTTTTTTTGTTTTTCACATCATTCTCTGTAAACTCTAGAGACTGTTGTACGTGAAAATCCCAGGAGATCAGCAGTTTCTGAGATACTCAAACCACCCCATCTGGAATCAACAATCACTCCATGGTCAAAGTCACTTAGATCACATTTCTTCCCCATTCTGATGTTTGGTCTGAACATCAACCGAACCTCTTGACCATGTCTGCATGCTTTTGTGCATTGAGTTGCTGCCATGTGAATCTGATTAGATATTTGGTGCAACACACATCAAAGTTGCTGGTGAACGCAGCAGGCCAGGCAGCATCTCTAGGAAGAGGTACAGTGGACGTTTCAGGCCGAGACCCTTCATCAGGACTAACTGAAGACTCTTACTAACTCTTCCTTCAGTTGCCTGGCCTGCTGCGTTCACCAGCAACTTTGATGTGTGTTGCTTGAATTTCCAGCATCTGCAGAATTCCTGTTGTTTAGATATTTGGTGCACCTAACTTTATTTAGAGGTACTACACGGAATGGGCCCTGGGAGGCCTGCAAGCCCCAACTTAACCCCAGACTAATTGTGGGACAAATTACAATGACCAATTAACCTACTAACCGATACATCTTTGGAATGTGGGAGGAAACTGGAGTACCTGGACAAAACCTACGCATTCCACAGGAAGGCCGTGCAGACTCCTTACAGAAGACATTGGAATGAACTCCGAAGTCCGACGGCCCAAGCTGTAGTGGCATTATGCTAACTGCTGCATTACCGTGCCATCCTAATAACGTGGCCTCTGAGTGTATGTCGGTGATAATAACCCTGATTCTGATTTCTGAGCGAGGGCAGCTATCACAGCACTTAAGAAGCTTGAGGCCACCTAAAATATTGCAATCTGCTTAATAGTCACCTGGTCCATCACATTTTACATTCACGGCCCCCTTCCCCTCGTACCGCGGCCATGGTGAGTTCTCTGCGTTTGGCGTCTAGGCTACTCTGACAGCAAATCCCAACCACTGAAGGACAGGAGATCAACACCACTCTTCAAATTCCGTGCCTTCCTATCCGAAAGTCGAATAGATTCCAGTTAATTGGGCTATCGGCCAACCGCGGCGTCCGCTTACTTTGGGACAACTCTTAAAGAATAAAAACTGCCAGGGTAAATAGCCAGGTTTCCCTTTGCCGGTCGGTCGGTCGGTCAGTCGGTCTGTCTGTCTGTCTGTCTGTCCCTCTCCCTCTCTCCCTCTCTCCCTCTCTCCCTCTCTCCCTCCCTCCCTCTCTCCCTCCCTCCCTCCCTCCCTCTCTCCCTCTCTCCCTCTCTCCCTCTCTCCCTCTCTCCCTCTCTCCCTCTCTCCCTCTCTCCCTCTCTCCCTCTCTCCCTCTCTCCCTCTCTCCCTCTCTCCCTCTCTCCCTCTCTCCCTCTCTCCCTCTCTCCCTCTCTCCCTCTCTCCCTCTCTCCCTCTCTCCCTCTCTCCCTCTCTCCCTCTCTCCCTCCCTCCCTCTCTCCCTCTCTCCCTCCCTCCCTCCCTTCCTCTCTCCCTCCCTCCCTCTCTCCCTCCCTCTCTCCCTCTCTCTCTCTCCCTCTCTCTCGATGTTGTCGGATGATAGTGCCGGAGTTTTCGGTTTAATTGACACAGGTTGTAGATTGGACTCTGTAGTTCATGTCATGATGTGTTTCTGGCTCTGGTTGCTCTTTTTTTTTGTTGTTGTTTTGGGTGATTTTCTTCAGGATGGCCTGCAGATAACCACCTTGAGCGTGCCTGAACTCTTTCAATTCTGTGTTCTGCACTCACTTTGTTGTTGCCGTTTGCACGATTTGTTTTTGTTTTGCGCGTGGGGGGTGTTTGATCTTTTTCTATGAACGGATTTCCATGATTTTCTTTGCTTTCCTATGTTTCGGGGCTGTCTGTGGAGAAGGCGAATCTCAGAGTTGTATACTGCATACGTACATCCATAATAAATATATACTGCATATGTACATCGATAATAAATGTACTTTGAATATTTGGGACACTATGCCATTTAATTGAGATGGGAAGCTGTTGTCGAACAGTTTCTAACTAGTGTTAGTCACGTGCGCCCGTTTGACACAACACTGTGCTGAGAGCGAACAGTTTTTAAATAGCATCGGTTGCATGTGTTCATTTTCAAATAGCAGTGATTTTTGTCACTGATAGTTGGTGAGAAATAAGCAGTAAGACGATTCAGAACTGTTTTGCTTAAAGCATTCAGGCTTGGAAATGCCAGAAACAGCCGGGAGTGAAAAATGATTTCACTACTTCAACAAGTTAGGAACTGCAAAGAATTTGAAGGTTTCGGCAATGATCTTGAATGTTACAATAAAAATGAAGATTTGGAGGATGCAAAGGTTGAAAGCACTGTATTAAGGCAATCCATTATCTACACTAGGTGTCTGCACTAATTTTGTTCATTTACGGTCGATCAAAAGAACACGGCAGTGTACACTGAATTAGTTATCCGTCGATAGGTATTAAGAGCTAATATACAGTTCTATAGTACTGTGGTACTATTGGTAGTGTTCTAATTTGTTCTGTATTTCATTTAAATACATAATTTATGTCTCAGTTAACCGGTAGTTTGTCTTTTTTACTTCTTTATTACATTGGCTAATTGGGACAGCTGTTTATTTGGGCCAAAATGTCCTGGTCCTGATGTATCACAATTATACGGAATCTGCTGTATATCACTGGTCTTTTTTTGTCAGTGAGTCTAAATTCCGGAGCTCCCAATCTGAATAATCTGCTCCCACCTGCAGAAGGATCGCAGTAGTTCATGAGGGTGGGTCAACACCACGTTCTCTTGGGATGTTGCTGGCAAATATTGCCCGTAGCATCCATGTTCCTTTCTTGAATGAGGAAAGTGTTTGGAGACTGGGGCTTAGTACATAGTAGGGTGAGGCCCTGGAAGAAGCAGCACAAGTGGCTGGATGGAGAGAATAACCTGCAACGGGGGATTTGTGCGCTGGAGTCCATTATCTCTTGTGCCAACTTCTGTTTAGGTTCCTGTCTGGAAATGGATGCGTTGTGGTCAGAGGGTAGTTGAATGGAGTGGGAGTCAGACTGGGCGGTGAACTCAGGTCTATTATTAATCATCATCATGATTATATGCTGTGTCATATGATGTGGGTGATCATGGTCTGATGACCATGACTGTTCTGGGCAAATATTTCTACAGATCTAGTTTCCTCTGGTCGTAAACTCTCCCACCATAGGAAACATCCTCTCCACATCCACTATATCAAGGCCTATTCACAAAATGCTGGTGGAACGCAGCAGGCCAGACAGCATCCATAGGAAGAAGTACACTCAACGTTTCAGGCTGAGACCTTTCGTCAGGACTAACTGAAAGAAGAGATAGTGAGAGCACCTAGTCTGCCCCCTCTGTTGCCTTGACGACTCAAGTACGCATCTAAATGCTGAGGGAGTCTCTACCTCCATCATCCCTCCATCATCCCTCCAGGCAGTGCATTCTAGGCTCTAAACACACTGAGTTTACACACTCTTCCCCCTTACTATCTCTTCTTTCAGTTAGGCCTGACAAAGGGTCTCGGCCTGAAACGCCAACTGTGCTTCTCCCTATGGATGCTGTCTGGCCTGCTGCGTTCCACCAGCATTTTGTGTGTGTTGCTTGAATTTCCAGCATCCGCAGATTTCCTCGTGTTTGCACTTTCACTATTTGATAGGTTTCAACGAGATCACCCCTCGTTCTTCTGAATTGCATTGAATACAGGCCCGGAACCACCAGGTGCTCTTCATATGACAAGCTGTTCAAACCTGGAATCATTTTCATGCCACAGAAAAACATACTGACGAAAGCAAGGACGTAATTGCAGTGATGGGGGTGCAGAGGCGATTACCTGGATATTGGCTGGGTTGAAATGTTTCTGGAGGAGAAACTGGGTTGTTTACCGTGGAGAGGAGTCACCTGAGGGTGGCCTGACAGAATTGTATGATGAGAGTAGATGGGAGTGCTTCTTATAGCAAAATTGTCTGTAAGCAAAGGTTTATGGTTCAGTGGCAAGAAATTTGATGGAGAAATAAGGAAGAATTTTTTTACTCAGTGTGTTTGGAACCTAGAATGCACTGCCTGGGGTATGGTGGAGGTAGAGACTCTCTCAGCATTTAGATGAGCACTTGAGTCGCCAAGGCAACGGAGGGGGCAGACCAGGTGCTGGTAAGTAGCATTTGCACAGATGGGTACTTGAATGGATGTGGTGGGCCGAAAGGCCTTTTTCTGCACTAGGTGACTCTAATCACTCAGTGGCGTCCATTCAGAATTGGATTGGTGACTGAGAACAAAGGAGAAATAGCTGGGTTATTTTGGGTTGGGTGTCACAGCCCTTGTCAATGATCTAGATGAACGTAAGGAACAGAGCAGGTGGATCTTGGTCCACCTCTAAAACTTGTTTTGCCCAGTCGGTAACATCAAGAATAATCCAATCCTGGCTTTGACATCAGCTTGTTGAGAGCTCTCTGGACCTCTTGATTTCCTTATAATCTGAATGTCCGTGTGGTGCAATACATCCAGCAGTACACACAAAATGTTGGAGGAACTCCACAGCAGCAGCTATGGAAAAAAAGTGCAGTCCACGTTACAAGCCAAAA
>NW_027277580.1:0-26745 GCF_030028105.1 Mobula birostris
CCTGTCCTAAAACTCATGCCCTGAAACTCATGCCCTGAATCTCATGTCCTGAAACTCCTGCACTGAAACACCTGCCCTGAATCTCCTGCCTTGAAATCATGACCTGAATCTCATGCCCTGAATCTCATGCTCTGAAACTCGTGCACTGAATCTCATGCCCTCAAGTTCCTGCACTGAAACTCAAGCCCTGAATCTCATGCCCTGAAACTCATTGCCCTGAACCTCATGCCCTGAAACTCAAGCCCTGAATCTCATGCCCTGAAACTCGTGCACTGAATCTCATGCCCTCAGTTCCTGCACTGAAACTCAAGCCTGAATCATCTGCCCAGAAACTCATGCCCTGAATTACATGCCCTGAAATACCTGCCCTGAATCTCATGCCCTGAAACTCATGCCCTGAATCTCATTCCCAGAAACAACTGCCCTCAAACTCATGCACTGAAACTCATGCCCTGAATCTCATGCCTTGAAACTCCTGCCCTCAAACTCATGCACTGAAACTCATGCCCTGAATCTCATGCCCTGAAACACCTGCACTGAAACTCATGCCATGAATCTCATATCCTGAAACTCCTGCCCTGAAACTCATGCACTGAAACTCATGCCTTGAATCACATGCCCTGAAACTCCTGCCCTGAAACTCATGCCCTGAAACTCATGCCTGAATCTCATGCCCTGAATCTCGAGCCCTGAAACTCCTGCACTGAAACACCTGCCCTGAATCTCCTGCCCTGAAAATGAAAGCCCTGAATCTCATGCCCTGAATCTCATGCCCTGAAACTCCTGCACTGAAACACCCTGCCCTGAATCTCCTGCCCTGAAAATCATGCCCCTGAATCTCATGCACTGAATCTCATGCTCTGAAACTCATGCCCTGAATCTCAGTCCTGAATCTCATGCCCTGAAAATCATGCCCTACATCACATACCCTGAAACTCCTGCCCTGAAACTCCATGCACTGAAACTCATGCCTGAATCACATGCCCTAAAACTCATGCCCTGAATCATCTGCCCAGAAACTCATGCCCTGAATTACATGCCCTGAAACACCTGCCCTGAATCTCATGCCCTGAAACCTCATGCCCTTAATCTCATGGCCTGAAACTCCTGCCTCAAACTCATGCACTGAAACTCATGCCCTGAATCTCATGCCTTGAAACTCCTGCCCTCAAACTCATGCACTGAAACTCATGCCCTGAATCTCATGCCCTGAAACACCTGCACTGAAACTCATGCCATGAATCTCATATCCTGAAACTCACGCCTTGAATCACATGCCTGAAACTCCTGCCCTGAAACTCATGCCCTGAAACTCATGCCCTGAAACTCATGCCCTGAATCTCATGCACTGAATCTCGTGCCCTGAAACTCCTGCACTGAAACACCTGCCCTGAATCTCCTGCCCTGAAAATGAAGCCCTGAATCTCATGCCCTGAATCTCATGCCTGAACTCATGCCCTGAAACTCATGCCCTGAATCTCCTGTCCTGAAACTCATGCCCTGAATCTCATGCTTGAATCTCATGCCCTGAAACTCCTGCACTGAAACACCTGCCCTGAATCTCCTGCACTGAAAATCATGCCCTGAATATCATGCCCTGAATCTCATGCTCTGAAACTCATGCCCTGAATCTCATGCCCTGAATCTCCTGCACTGAAACTCATGCCATGAATCTCATATCCTGAAACTCATGCCCTGAATCTCATGCCCTGAATCTCATGCCCAGAAACTCCTGCACTGAAACACCTGCCCTGAATCTCCTGCCCTGAAATCATGCCCTGAAACTCAAGCCCTGAATCTCCTGCCCTGAAACTCATGCACTGAAAACTCATGCCCTGAATCACATGCCCTAAAACTCCTGCCCTGAATCAATCTGCCCAGAAACTCATGCCCTGAATTACATGCCCTGAAATTCCTGCCCTGAATCTCATGCCCTGAAACTCATGCCCTGAATCTCATGCCCTGAAACTCCTGCCCTCAAACTCATGCAGTGAAACTCAAGCCCTGAATTTCATGCCTTGAAACTCCTGTCCTGAATCTCATGCCCTGAAACTCATGCCCTGAATCTCATGCCCTGAAACTCCTGCACTGAAACTCATGCCATGAATCTCATATCCTGAAACTCACGCCCTGAATTACATACCCTGAAACTCCTGCCTTGAAACGCATGCCCCTGAAACTCATTCCCTGAATCTCCTTTCCTAAAACTCATGCCCTGAAATCTCATGCCCTGAATCTCATGCCCTGAAATTCCTGCACTGAAACTCATGCCCTGAATCTCATGCCCTGAATCTCATGCTCTGAAACTCGTGCACTGCATCTCATGCCCTCAAGTTCCTGCACTGAAACTCATGCCCTGAATCTCATGCCCTGAAACTCATGCCCTGAACCTCATGCCCTGAAACTCAAGCCCTGAATCTCATGCCCTGAAACTCATGCCCTAAATCACATACCCTGAAACTCCTGCCCTGAAACTCATGCACTGAATCTCATGCCCTGAACCACATGCCCTAAAAGTAATGCCCTGAATCATCTGCCCAGAAACTCATGCCCTGAATTACATGCCCTGAAACACCTGCCCTGAATCTCATGCCCTGAAACTCACGCCCTGAATCACATGCCCTGAAGCTCCTGCCCTGAAACTCATGCCCTGAAACTCATGCCCTGAAACTCATGCCCTGAATCTCCTGTCCTGAAACTCATGCCCTGAATCTCATGCCCTGAATCTCATGCCCTGAAACTCCTGCACTGAAACACCTGCCCTGAATCTTCTGCCCTGAAAATGAAGCCCTGAATCTCATGCTCTAAAACTCGTGCACTGAATCTCATGCCCTCAATTAACTGCACTGAAACTCATGCCCTGAATCTCATGCCCTGAAACTCATGCCCTGAACCTCATGCCCTGAAACTCAAGCCCTGAATCTCATGCCCTGAAACTCTTGCCCTAAACCACATACCCTGAAACTCCTGCCCTGAAACTCATGCACTGAAACTCATGCCCTGAATCACATGCCCTAAAACTCCTGCCGTGAATCATCTGCCCAGAAACTCATGCCCTGAATTACATGCCCTGAAATACCTGCCCTGAATCTCATGCCCTGAAACTCATGCCCTGAATCTCATGCCCTGAATCTCATGCCCTGAAACTCCTGCACTGAAACACCGGCCCTGAATCTCCTGCCTTGAAAATCATGCCCTGAATCTCATGCCCTGAATCTCATGCTCTGAAACTCGTGCACTGAATCTCATGCCCTCAAGTTCCTGCACTGAAACTCATGCCCTGAATCTCATGCCCTGAAACTCATGCCCTGAACCTCATTCCCTGAAACTCAAGCCCTGAATCTCATGCCCTGAAACTCATGCCCTAAATCACATACCCTGAAACTCCTGCCCTGAAACTCATGCACTGAAACTCATGCCCCGAATCACATGCCCTAAAACTCATGCCCTGAATCATCTGCCCAGAAACTCATGCCCTGAATTACATGCCCTGAAATACCTGCCCTGAATCTCATGCACTGAAACTCATGCCCTGAATCTCATGCCCAGAAACTCCTGCACTGAAACTCATGCCATGAATCTCATATCCTGAAACTCACGCCCTGAATTACATGCCCTGAAACTCCTGCCCTGAAACTCATGCCCTGAAACTCATGCCCTGAAACTCATGCCCTGAATCTCCTGTCCTAAAATTCATGCCCTGAATCTCATGTCCTGAATCTCATGCCCTGAAACTCCTGCACTGAAACACCTGCCCTGAATCTCCTGCCCTGAAACTCATGCCCTGAATATCATGCCCTGAATCTCACGCTCTGAAACTCGTGCAATGAATCTCATGACCTCAAGTTACTGCACTGAAACTCATGCCCTGAATCTCATGTCCTGAAACTCCTGCACTGAAACACCTGCCCTGAATCTCCTGCCTTGAAAATCATGACCTGAATCTCATGCCCTGAATCTCATGCTCTGAAACTCGTGCACTGAATCTCATGCCCTCAAGTTCCTGCACTGAAACTCAAGCCCTGAATCTCATGCCCTGAAACTCATGCCCTGAACCTCATGCCCTGAAACTCCTGCCCTGAAACTCATGCACTGAAACTGATGCCCTGAATCACATGCCCTAAAACACATGCCCTGAATCATCTGCCCAGAAACTCATGCCCTGAATTACATGCCCTGAAATACCTGCCCTGAATATCATGCACTGAAACTCATGCCCTGAATCTCATGCCTTGAAACTCCTGCCCTCAAACTCATGCACTGAAACTCATGCCCTGAATCTCTTGCCCTGAAACAGCTGCACTGAAACTCATGCCATGAATCTCATATCCTGAAACTCACGCCTTGAATCACATGCCCTGAAACTCCTGCCCTGAAACTCATGCCCTGAAACTCATGCCCTGAAACTCATGCCCTGAATCTCATGCCCTGAATCTCGTGCCCTGAAACTCCTGCACTGAAACACCTGCCCTGAATCTCCTGCCCTGAAAATGAAGCCCTGAATCTCATGCCCTGAATCTCATGCCCTGAAACTCATGCCCTGAAACTCATGCCCTGAATCTCCTGTCCTGAAACTCATGCCCTGAATCTCATGCCCTGAATCTCATGCCCTGAAACTCCTGCACTGAAACACCTGCCCTGAATCTCCTGCCCTGAAAATCATGCCCTGAATCTCATGCCCTGAATCTCATGCTCTGAAACTGATGCCCTGAATCTCATGCCCTGAAACTCATGCCCTAAATCACATACCCTGAAACTCCTGCCCTGAAACTCATGCACTGAAACTGATGCCCTGAATCACATGCCCTAAAACACATGCCCTGAATCATCTGCCCAGAAACTCATGCCCTGAATTACATGCCCTGAAATACCTGCCCTGAATCTCATGCACTGAAACTCATGCCCTGAGTCTCATGCCTTGAAACTCCTGCCCTCAAACTCATGCACTGAAACTCATGCCCTGAATCTCTTGCCCTGAAACACCTGCACTGAAACTCATGCCATGAATCTCATATCCTGAAACTCACGCCTTGAATCACATGCCCTGAAACTCATGCCCTGAAACTCATGCCCTGAAACTCATGCCCTGAATCTCATGCCCTGAATCTCGTGCCCTGAAACTCCTGCACTGAAACACCTGCCCTGAATCTCCTGCCCTGAAAATGAAGCCCTGAATCTCATGCCCTGAATCTCATGCCCTGAAACTCATGCCCTGAAACTCATGCCCTGAATCTCCTGTCCTGAAACTCATGCCCTGAATCTCATGCCCTGAATCTCATGCCCTGAAACTCCTGCACTGAAACACCTGCCCTGAATCTCCTGCCCTGAAAATCATGCCCTGAATCTCATGCCCTGAATCCCATGCTCTGAAACTCATGCCCTGAATCTCATGCCTTGAAACTCCTGCCCTTAAATTCATGCCCTGAAACTCCTGCCCTGAAACTCATGCACTGAAACTGATGCCCTGAATCACATGCCCTAAAACACATGCCCTGAATCATCTGCCCAGAAACTCATGCCCTGAATTACATGCCCTGAAATACCTGCCCTGAATATCATGCACTGAAACTCATGCCCTGAATCTCATGCCTTGAAACTCCTGCCCTCAAACTCATGCACTGAAACTCATGCCCTGAATCTCTTGCCCTGAAACAGCTGCACTGAAACTCATGCCATGAATCTCATATCCTGAAACTCACGCCTTGAATCACATGCCCTGAAACTCCTGCCCTGAAACTCATGCCCTGAAACTCATTCCCTGAAACTCATGCCCTGAATCTCATGCCCTGAATCTCGTGCCCTGAAACTCCTGCACTGAAACACCTGCCCTGAATCTCCTGCCCTGAAAATGAAGCCCTGAATCTCATGCCCTGAATCTCATGCCCTGAAACTCATGCCCTGAAACTCATGCCCTGAATCTCCTGTCCTGAAACTCATGCCCTGAATCTCATGCCCTGAATCTCATGCCCTGAAACTCCTGCACTGAAACACCTGCCCTGAATCTCCTGCCCTGAAAATCATGCCCTGAATCTCATGCCCTTAATCTCATGCTCTGAAACTGATGCCCTGAATCTCATGCCCTGAAACTCATGCCCTAAATCACATACCCTGAAACTCCTGCCCTGAAACTCATGCACTGAAACTGATGCCCTGAATCACATGCCCTAAAACACATGCCCTGAATCATCTGCCCAGAAACTCATGCCCTGAATTACATGCCCTGAAATACCTGCCCTGAATCTCATGCACTGAAACTCATGCCCTGAATCTCATGCCTTGAAACTCCTGCCCTCAAACTCATGCACTGAAACTCATGCCCTGAATCTCTTGCCCTGAAACACCTGCACTGAAACTCATGCCATGAATCTCATATCCTGAAACTCACGCCTTGAATCACATGCCCTGAAACTCATGCCCTGAAACTCATGCCCTGAAACTCATGCCCTGAATCTCATGCCCTGAATCTCGTGCCCTGAAACTCCTGCACTGAAACACCTGCCCTGAATCTCCTGCCCTGAAAATGAAGCCCTGAATCTCATGCCCTGAATCTCATGCCCTGAAACTCATGCCCTGAAACTCATGCCCTGAATCTCCTGTCCTGAAACTAATGCCCTGAATCTCATGCCCTGAATCTCATGCCCTGAAACTCCTGCACTGAAACACCTGCCCTGAATCTCCTGCCCTGAAAATCATGCCCTGAATCTCATGCCCTGAATCCCATGCTCTGAAACTCATGCCCTGAATCTCATGCCTTGAAACTCCTGCCCTCAAACTCATGCACTGAAACTCATGCCCTGAATCTCATGCCCTGAAATACCTGCACTGAAACTCATGCCATGAATCTCATATCCTGAAACTCACGCCTTGAATCACATGCCCTGAAACTCCTGCCCTGAAACTCATGCCCTGAAACTCATGCCCTGAAACTCATGCCCTGAATCTCATGCCCTGAATCTCGTGCCCTGAAACTCCGGCACTGAAACACCTGCCCTGAATCTCCTGCCCTGAAAATGAAGCCCTGAATCTCATGCCCTGAATCTCATGCCCTGAAACTCATGCCCTCAAACTCATGCCCTGAATCTCCTGTCCTGAAACTCATGCCCTGAATCTCATGCCCTGAATCTCATGCCCTGAAACTCCTGCACTGAAACACCTGCCCTGAATCTCCTGCCCTGAAAATCATGCCCTGAATATCATGCCCTGAATCTCATGCTCTGAAACTCATGCCCTGAATCTCATGCCCTGAATCTCCTGCACTGAAACTCATGCCATGAATCTCATATCCTGAAACTCATGCCCTGAATCTCATGCCCTGAATCTCATGCCCAGAAACTCCTGCACTGAAACACCTGCCCTGAATCTCCTGCCCTGAAAATCATGCCCTGAAACTCAAGCCCTGAATCTCCTGCCCTGAAACTCATGCACTGAAACTCATGCCCTGAATCACATGCCCTAAAACTCCTGCCCTGAATCATCTGCCCAGAAACTCATGCCCTGAATTACATGCCCTGAAATTCCTGCCCTGAATCTCATGCCCTGAAACTCATGCCCTGAATCTCATGCCCTGAAACTCCTGCCCTCAAACTCATGCAGTGAAACTCAAGCCCTGAATTTCATGCCTTGAAACTCCTGTCCTGAATCTCATGCCCTGAAACTCATGCCCTGAATCTCATGCCCTGAAACTCCTGCACTGAAACTCATGCCATGAATCTCATATCCTGAAACTCACGCCCTGAATTACATACCCTGAAACTCCTGCCTTGAAACGCATGCCCTGAAACTCATTCCCTGAATCTCCTTTCCTAAAACTCATGCCCTGAATCTCATGCCCTGAATCTCATGCCCTGAAATTCCTGCACTGAAACTCATGCCCTGAATCTCATGCCCTGAATCTCATGCTCTGAAACTCGTGCACTGCATCTCATGCCCTCAAGTTCCTGCACTGAAACTCATGCCCTGAATCTCATGCCCTGAAACTCATGCCCTGAACCTCATGCCCTGAAACTCAAGCCCTGAATCTCATGCCCTGAAACTCATGCCCTAAATCACATACCCTGAAACTCCTGCCCTGAAACTCATGCACTGAATCTCATGCCCTGAACCACATGCCCTAAAAGTAATGCCCTGAATCATCTGCCCAGAAACTCATGCCCTGAATTACATGCCCTGAAACACCTGCCCTGAATCTCATGCCCTGAAACTCACGCCCTGAATCACATGCCCTGAAGCTCCTGCCCTGAAACTCATGCCCTGAAACTCATGCCCTGAAACTCATGCCCTGAATCTCCTGTCCTGAAACTCATGCCCTGAATCTCATGCCCTGAATCTCATGCCCTGAAACTCCTGCACTGAAACACCTGCCCTGAATCTTCTGCCCTGAAAATGAAGCCCTGAATCTCATGCTCTAAAACTCGTGCACTGAATCTCATGCCCTCAATTAACTGCACTGAAACTCATGCCCTGAATCTCATGCCCTGAAACTCATGCCCTGAACCTCATGCCCTGAAACTCAAGCCCTGAATCTCATGCCCTGAAACTCTTGCCCTAAACCACATACCCTGAAACTCCTGCCCTGAAACTCATGCACTGAAACTCATGCCCTGAATCACATGCCCTAAAACTCCTGCCGTGAATCATCTGCCCAGAAACTCATGCCCTGAATTACATGCCCTGAAATACCTGCCCTGAATCTCATGCCCTGAAACTCATGCCCTGAATCTCATGCCCTGAATCTCATGCCCTGAAACTCCTGCACTGAAACACCGGCCCTGAATCTCCTGCCTTGAAAATCATGCCCTGAATCTCATGCCCTGAATCTCATGCTCTGAAACTCGTGCACTGAATCTCATGCCCTCAAGTTCCTGCACTGAAACTCATGCCCTGAATCTCATGCCCTGAAACTCATGCCCTGAACCTCATTCCCTGAAACTCAAGCCCTGAATCTCATGCCCTGAAACTCATGCCCTAAATCACATACCCTGAAACTCCTGCCCTGAAACTCATGCACTGAAACTCATGCCCCGAATCACATGCCCTAAAACTCATGCCCTGAATCATCTGCCCAGAAACTCATGCCCTGAATTACATGCCCTGAAATACCTGCCCTGAATCTCATGCACTGAAACTCATGCCCTGAATCTCATGCCCAGAAACTCCTGCACTGAAACTCATGCCATGAATCTCATATCCTGAAACTCACGCCCTGAATTACATGCCCTGAAACTCCTGCCCTGAAACTCATGCCCTGAAACTCATGCCCTGAAACTCATGCCCTGAATCTCCTGTCCTAAAATTCATGCCCTGAATCTCATGTCCTGAATCTCATGCCCTGAAACTCCTGCACTGAAACACCTGCCCTGAATCTCCTGCCCTGAAACTCATGCCCTGAATATCATGCCCTGAATCTCACGCTCTGAAACTCGTGCAATGAATCTCATGACCTCAAGTTACTGCACTGAAACTCATGCCCTGAATCTCATGTCCTGAAACTCCTGCACTGAAACACCTGCCCTGAATCTCCTGCCTTGAAAATCATGACCTGAATCTCATGCCCTGAATCTCATGCTCTGAAACTCGTGCACTGAATCTCATGCCCTCAAGTTCCTGCACTGAAACTCAAGCCCTGAATCTCATGCCCTGAAACTCATGCCCTGAACCTCATGCCCTGAAACTCCTGCCCTGAAACTCATGCACTGAAACTGATGCCCTGAATCACATGCCCTAAAACACATGCCCTGAATCATCTGCCCAGAAACTCATGCCCTGAATTACATGCCCTGAAATACCTGCCCTGAATATCATGCACTGAAACTCATGCCCTGAATCTCATGCCTTGAAACTCCTGCCCTCAAACTCATGCACTGAAACTCATGCCCTGAATCTCTTGCCCTGAAACAGCTGCACTGAAACTCATGCCATGAATCTCATATCCTGAAACTCACGCCTTGAATCACATGCCCTGAAACTCCTGCCCTGAAACTCATGCCCTGAAACTCATGCCCTGAAACTCATGCCCTGAATCTCATGCCCTGAATCTCGTGCCCTGAAACTCCTGCACTGAAACACCTGCCCTGAATCTCCTGCCCTGAAAATGAAGCCCTGAATCTCATGCCCTGAATCTCATGCCCTGAAACTCATGCCCTGAAACTCATGCCCTGAATCTCCTGTCCTGAAACTCATGCCCTGAATCTCATGCCCTGAATCTCATGCCCTGAAACTCCTGCACTGAAACACCTGCCCTGAATCTCCTGCCCTGAAAATCATGCCCTGAATCTCATGCCCTGAATCTCATGCTCTGAAACTGATGCCCTGAATCTCATGCCCTGAAACTCATGCCCTAAATCACATACCCTGAAACTCCTGCCCTGAAACTCATGCACTGAAACTGATGCCCTGAATCACATGCCCTAAAACACATGCCCTGAATCATCTGCCCAGAAACTCATGCCCTGAATTACATGCCCTGAAATACCTGCCCTGAATCTCATGCACTGAAACTCATGCCCTGAGTCTCATGCCTTGAAACTCCTGCCCTCAAACTCATGCACTGAAACTCATGCCCTGAATCTCTTGCCCTGAAACACCTGCACTGAAACTCATGCCATGAATCTCATATCCTGAAACTCACGCCTTGAATCACATGCCCTGAAACTCATGCCCTGAAACTCATGCCCTGAAACTCATGCCCTGAATCTCATGCCCTGAATCTCGTGCCCTGAAACTCCTGCACTGAAACACCTGCCCTGAATCTCCTGCCCTGAAAATGAAGCCCTGAATCTCATGCCCTGAATCTCATGCCCTGAAACTCATGCCCTGAAACTCATGCCCTGAATCTCCTGTCCTGAAACTCATGCCCTGAATCTCATGCCCTGAATCTCATGCCCTGAAACTCCTGCACTGAAACACCTGCCCTGAATCTCCTGCCCTGAAAATCATGCCCTGAATCTCATGCCCTGAATCCCATGCTCTGAAACTCATGCCCTGAATCTCATGCCTTGAAACTCCTGCCCTTAAATTCATGCCCTGAAACTCCTGCCCTGAAACTCATGCACTGAAACTGATGCCCTGAATCACATGCCCTAAAACACATGCCCTGAATCATCTGCCCAGAAACTCATGCCCTGAATTACATGCCCTGAAATACCTGCCCTGAATATCATGCACTGAAACTCATGCCCTGAATCTCATGCCTTGAAACTCCTGCCCTCAAACTCATGCACTGAAACTCATGCCCTGAATCTCTTGCCCTGAAACAGCTGCACTGAAACTCATGCCATGAATCTCATATCCTGAAACTCACGCCTTGAATCACATGCCCTGAAACTCCTGCCCTGAAACTCATGCCCTGAAACTCATTCCCTGAAACTCATGCCCTGAATCTCATGCCCTGAATCTCGTGCCCTGAAACTCCTGCACTGAAACACCTGCCCTGAATCTCCTGCCCTGAAAATGAAGCCCTGAATCTCATGCCCTGAATCTCATGCCCTGAAACTCATGCCCTGAAACTCATGCCCTGAATCTCCTGTCCTGAAACTCATGCCCTGAATCTCATGCCCTGAATCTCATGCCCTGAAACTCCTGCACTGAAACACCTGCCCTGAATCTCCTGCCCTGAAAATCATGCCCTGAATCTCATGCCCTTAATCTCATGCTCTGAAACTGATGCCCTGAATCTCATGCCCTGAAACTCATGCCCTAAATCACATACCCTGAAACTCCTGCCCTGAAACTCATGCACTGAAACTGATGCCCTGAATCACATGCCCTAAAACACATGCCCTGAATCATCTGCCCAGAAACTCATGCCCTGAATTACATGCCCTGAAATACCTGCCCTGAATCTCATGCACTGAAACTCATGCCCTGAATCTCATGCCTTGAAACTCCTGCCCTCAAACTCATGCACTGAAACTCATGCCCTGAATCTCTTGCCCTGAAACACCTGCACTGAAACTCATGCCATGAATCTCATATCCTGAAACTCACGCCTTGAATCACATGCCCTGAAACTCATGCCCTGAAACTCATGCCCTGAAACTCATGCCCTGAATCTCATGCCCTGAATCTCGTGCCCTGAAACTCCTGCACTGAAACACCTGCCCTGAATCTCCTGCCCTGAAAATGAAGCCCTGAATCTCATGCCCTGAATCTCATGCCCTGAAACTCATGCCCTGAAACTCATGCCCTGAATCTCCTGTCCTGAAACTAATGCCCTGAATCTCATGCCCTGAATCTCATGCCCTGAAACTCCTGCACTGAAACACCTGCCCTGAATCTCCTGCCCTGAAAATCATGCCCTGAATCTCATGCCCTGAATCCCATGCTCTGAAACTCATGCCCTGAATCTCATGCCTTGAAACTCCTGCCCTCAAACTCATGCACTGAAACTCATGCCCTGAATCTCATGCCCTGAAATACCTGCACTGAAACTCATGCCATGAATCTCATATCCTGAAACTCACGCCTTGAATCACATGCCCTGAAACTCCTGCCCTGAAACTCATGCCCTGAAACTCATGCCCTGAATCTCATGCCCTGAATCTCGTGCCCTGAAACTCCGGCACTGAAACACCTGCCCTGAATCTCCTGCCCTGAAAATGAAGCCCTGAATCTCATGCCCTGAATCTCATGCCCTGAAACTCATGCCCTCAAACTCATGCCCTGAATCTCCTGTCCTGAAACTCATGCCCTGAATCTCATGCCCTGAATCTCATGCCCTGAAACTCCTGCACTGAAACACCTGCCCTGAATCTCCTGCCCTGAAAATCATGCCCTGAATCACATGCCCTGAATCTCATGCTCTGAAACTGATGCCCTGAATCTCATGCCCTGAAACTCCTGCACTGAAACTCATGCCATGAATCTCATATCCTGAAACTCACGCCCTGAATCACATGCCCTGAGACTCCTGCCCTGAAACTCATGCCCTGAAACTCATGCCCTGAATTTCCTGTCCTGAAACTCATGCCCTGAATCTCATGCCCTGAATCTCATGCCCTGAAACTCCTGCACTGAAACACCTGCCCTGAATCTCCTGCCCTGAAAATCATGCCCTGAATCTCATGCCCTGAATCTCATGCTCTGAAACTCATGCCCTGAATCTCATGCCCTCAAGTTCCTGCACTGAAACTCATGCCCTGAATCTCATGACCTGAAACTCATGCCCTGAACCTCATGCCCTGAAACTCAAGCCCTGAATCTCATGCCCTGAAACTCCTGCACTGAAACTCATGCCATGAATCTCATATCCTGAAACTCACGCCCTGAATCACATGCCCTGAAACTCCTGCCCTGAAACTCCTGCCCTGAAACTCATGCCTTGAAACTCATGCCCTGAATTTCCTGTCCTGAAACTCATGCCCTGAATCTCATGCCCTGAATCTCATGCCCTGAAACTCCTGCACTGAAACACCTGCCCTGAATCTCCTGCCCTGAAAATCATGCCCTGAATCTCAAGCCCTGAATCTCATGCTCTGAAACTCATGCCCTGAATCTCATGCCCTCAAGTTCCTGCACTGAAACTCATGCCCTGAATCTCATGCACTCAAACTCATGCCCTGAATCACATGCCCTAAAACTCCTGCCCTGAAACTCATGCCCTGAAACTCATGCCCTGAACCTCATGCCCTGAAACTCAAGCCCTGAATCTCATGCCCTGAAACTCATGCCCTAAATCACATACCCTGAAACTACTGCCCTGAAACTCATGCCCTGAAACTCAAGCCCTGAATCTCATGCCCTGAAACTCATGCCCTAAATCACATACCCTGAAACTCCTGCCCTGAAACTCATGCACTGAATCTCATGCCCTGAACCACATGCCCTAAAAGTAATGCCCTGAATCATCTGCCCAGAAACTCATGCCCTGAATTACATGCCCTGAAACACCTGCCCTGAATCTCATGCCCTGAAACTCACGCCCTGAATCACATGCCCTGAAGCTCCTGCCCTGAAACTCATGCCCTGAAACTCATGCCCTGAAACTCATGCCCTGAATCTCCTGTCCTGAAACTCATGCCCTGAATCTCATGCCCTGAATCTCATGCCCTGAAACTCCTGCACTGAAACACCTGCCCTGAATCTTCTGCCCTGAAAATGAAGCCCTGAATCTCATGCTCTAAAACTCGTGCACTGAATCTCATGCCCTCAATTAACTGCACTGAAACTCATGCCCTGAATCTCATGCCCTGAAACTCATGCCCTGAACCTCATGCCCTGAAACTCAAGCCCTGAATCTCATGCCCTGAAACTCTTGCCCTAAACCACATACCCTGAAACTCCTGCCCTGAAACTCATGCACTGAAACTCATGCCCTGAATCACATGCCCTAAAACTCCTGCCGTGAATCATCTGCCCAGAAACTCATGCCCTGAATTACATGCCCTGAAATACCTGCCCTGAATCTCATGCCCTGAAACTCATGCCCTGAATCTCATGCCCTGAATCTCATGCCCTGAAACTCCTGCACTGAAACACCGGCCCTGAATCTCCTGCCTTGAAAATCATGCCCTGAATCTCATGCCCTGAATCTCATGCTCTGAAACTCGTGCACTGAATCTCATGCCCTCAAGTTCCTGCACTGAAACTCATGCCCTGAATCTCATGCCCTGAAACTCATGCCCTGAACCTCATTCCCTGAAACTCAAGCCCTGAATCTCATGCCCTGAAATTCATGCCCTAAATCACATACCCTGAAACTCCTGCCCTGAAACTCATGCACTGAAACTCATGCCCCGAATCACATGCCCTAAAACTCATGCCCTGAATCATCTGCCCAGAAACTCATGCCCTGAATTACATGCCCTGAAATACCTGCCCTGAATCTCATGCACTGAAACTCATGCCCTGAATCTCATGCCCAGAAACTCCTGCACTGAAACTCATGCCATGAATCTCATATCCTGAAACTCACGCCCTGAATTACATGCCCTGAAACTCCTGCCCTGAAACTCATGCCCTGAAACTCATGCCCTGAAACTCATGCCCTGAATCTCCTGTCCTAAAATTCATGCCCTGAATCTCATGTCCTGAATCTCATGCCCTGAAACTCCTGCACTGAAACACCTGCCCTGAATCTCCTGCCCTGAAACTCATGCCCTGAATATCATGCCCTGAATCTCACGCTCTGAAACTCGTGCAATGAATCTCATGACCTCAAGTTACTGCACTGAAACTCATGCCCTGAATCTCATGTCCTGAAACTCCTGCACTGAAACACCTGCCCTGAATCTCCTGCCTTGAAAATCATGACCTGAATCTCATGCCCTGAATCTCATGCTCTGAAACTCGTGCACTGAATCTCATGCCCTCAAGTTCCTGCACTGAAACTCAAGCCCTGAATCTCATGCCCTGAAACTCATGCCCTGAACCTCATGCCCTGAAACTCCTGCCCTGAAACTCATGCACTGAAACTGATGCCCTGAATCACATGCCCTAAAACACATGCCCTGAATCATCTGCCCAGAAACTCATGCCCTGAATTACATGCCCTGAAATACCTGCCCTGAATATCATGCACTGAAACTCATGCCCTGAATCTCATGCCTTGAAACTCCTGCCCTCAAACTCATGCACTGAAACTCATGCCCTGAATCTCTTGCCCTGAAACAGCTGCACTGAAACTCATGCCATGAATCTCATATCCTGAAACTCACGCCTTGAATCACATGCCCTGAAACTCCTGCCCTGAAACTCATGCCCTGAAACTCATGCCCTGAAACTCATGCCCTGAATCTCATGCCCTGAATCTCGTGCCCTGAAACTCCTGCACTGAAACACCTGCCCTGAATCTCCTGCCCTGAAAATGAAGCCCTGAATCTCATGCCCTGAATCTCATGCCCTGAAACTCATGCCCTGAAACTCATGCCCTGAATCTCCTGTCCTGAAACTCATGCCCTGAATCTCATGCCCTGAATCTCATGCCCTGAAACTCCTGCACTGAAACACCTGCCCTGAATCTCCTGCCCTGAAAATCATGCCCTGAATCTCATGCCCTGAATCTCATGCTCTGAAACTGATGCCCTGAATCTCATGCCCTGAAACTCATGCCCTAAATCACATACCCTGAAACTCCTGCCCTGAAACTCATGCACTGAAACTGATGCCCTGAATCACATGCCCTAAAACACATGCCCTGAATCATCTGCCCAGAAACTCATGCCCTGAATTACATGCCCTGAAATACCTGCCCTGAATCTCATGCACTGAAACTCATGCCCTGAGTCTCATGCCTTGAAACTCCTGCCCTCAAACTCATGCACTGAAACTCATGCCCTGAATCTCTTGCCCTGAAACACCTGCACTGAAACTCATGCCATGAATCTCATATCCTGAAACTCACGCCTTGAATCACATGCCCTGAAACTCATGCCCTGAAACTCATGCCCTGAAACTCATGCCCTGAATCTCATGCCCTGAATCTCGTGCCCTGAAACTCCTGCACTGAAACACCTGCCCTGAATCTCCTGCCCTGAAAATGAAGCCCTGAATCTCATGCCCTGAATCTCATGCCCTGAAACTCATGCCCTGAAACTCATGCCCTGAATCTCCTGTCCTGAAACTCATGCCCTGAATCTCATGCCCTGAATCTCATGCCCTGAAACTCCTGCACTGAAACACCTGCCCTGAATCTCCTGCCCTGAAAATCATGCCCTGAATCTCATGCCCTGAATCCCATGCTCTGAAACTCATGCCCTGAATCTCATGCCTTGAAACTCCTGCCCTTAAATTCATGCCCTGAAACTCCTGCCCTGAAACTCATGCACTGAAACTGATGCCCTGAATCACATGCCCTAAAACACATGCCCTGAATCATCTGCCCAGAAACTCATGCCCTGAATTACATGCCCTGAAATACCTGCCCTGAATATCATGCACTGAAACTCATGCCCTGAATCTCATGCCTTGAAACTCCTGCCCTCAAACTCATGCACTGAAACTCATGCCCTGAATCTCTTGCCCTGAAACAGCTGCACTGAAACTCATGCCATGAATCTCATATCCTGAAACTCACGCCTTGAATCACATGCCCTGAAACTCCTGCCCTGAAACTCATGCCCTGAAACTCATTCCCTGAAACTCATGCCCTGAATCTCATGCCCTGAATCTCGTGCCCTGAAACTCCTGCACTGAAACACCTGCCCTGAATCTCCTGCCCTGAAAATGAAGCCCTGAATCTCATGCCCTGAATCTCATGCCCTGAAACTCATGCCCTGAAACTCATGCCCTGAATCTCCTGTCCTGAAACTCATGCCCTGAATCTCATGCCCTGAATCTCATGCCCTGAAACTCCTGCACTGAAACACCTGCCCTGAATCTCCTGCCCTGAAAATCATGCCCTGAATCTCATGCCCTTAATCTCATGCTCTGAAACTGATGCCCTGAATCTCATGCCCTGAAACTCATGCCCTAAATCACATACCCTGAAACTCCTGCCCTGAAACTCATGCACTGAAACTGATGCCCTGAATCACATGCCCTAAAACACATGCCCTGAATCATCTGCCCAGAAACTCATGCCCTGAATTACATGCCCTGAAATACCTGCCCTGAATATCATGCACTGAAACTCATGCCCTGAATCTCATGCCTTGAAACTCCTGCCCTCAAACTCATGCACTGAAACTCATGCCCTGAATCTCTTGCCCTGAAACACCTGCACTGAAACTCATGCCATGAATCTCATATCCTGAAACTCACGCCTTGAATCACATGCCCTGAAACTCATGCCCTGAAACTCATGCCCTGAAACTCATGCCCTGAATCTCATGCCCTGAATCTCGTGCCCTGAAACTCCTGCACTGAAACACCTGCCCTGAATCTCCTGCCCTGAAAATGAAGCCCTGAATCTCATGCCCTGAATCTCATGCCCTGAAACTCATGCCCTGAAACTCATGCCCTGAATCTCCTGTCCTGAAACTAATGCCCTGAATCTCATGCCCTGAATCTCATGCCCTGAAACTCCTGCACTGAAACACCTGCCCTGAATCTCCTGCCCTGAAAATCATGCCCTGAATCTCATGCCCTGAATCCCATGCTCTGAAACTCATGCCCTGAATCTCATGCCTTGAAACTCCTGCCCTCAAACTCATGCACTGAAACTCATGCCCTGAATCTCATGCCCTGAAATACCTGCACTGAAACTCATGCCATGAATCTCATATCCTGAAACTCACGCCTTGAATCACATGCCCTGAAACTCCTGCCCTGAAACTCATGCCCTGAAACTCATGCCCTGAAACTCATGCCCTGAATCTCATGCCCTGAATCTCGTGCCCTGAAACTCCGGCACTGAAACACCTGCCCTGAATCTCCTGCCCTGAAAATGAAGCCCTGAATCTCATGCCCTGAATCTCATGCCCTGAAACTCATGCCCTCAAACTCATGCCCTGAATCTCCTGTCCTGAAACTCATGCCCTGAATCTCATGCCCTGAATCTCATGCCCTGAAACTCCTGCACTGAAACACCTGCCCTGAATCTCCTGCCCTGAAAATCATGCCCTGAATCACATGCCCTGAATCTCATGCTCTGAAACTGATGCCCTGAATCTCATGCCCTGAAACTCCTGCACTGAAACTCATGCCATGAATCTCATATCCTGAAACTCACGCCCTGAATCACATGCCCTGAGACTCCTGCCCTGAAACTCATGCCCTGAAACTCATGCCCTGAATTTCCTGTCCTGAAACTCATGCCCTGAATCTCATGCCCTGAATCTCATGCCCTGAAACTCCTGCACTGAAACACCTGCCCTGAATCTCCTGCCCTGAAAATCATGCCCTGAATCTCATGCCCTGAATCTCATGCTCTGAAACTCATGCCCTGAATCTCATGCCCTCAAGTTCCTGCACTGAAACTCATGCCCTGAATCTCATGACCTGAAACTCATGCCCTGAACCTCATGCCCTGAAACTCAAGCCCTGAATCTCATGCCCTGAAACTCCTGCACTGAAACTCATGCCATGAATCTCATATCCTGAAACTCACGCCCTGAATCACATGCCCTGAAACTCCTGCCCTGAAACTCCTGCCCTGAAACTCATGCCTTGAAACTCATGCCCTGAATTTCCTGTCCTGAAACTCATGCCCTGAATCTCATGCCCTGAATCTCATGCCCTGAAACTCCTGCACTGAAACACCTGCCCTGAATCTCCTGCCCTGAAAATCATGCCCTGAATCTCAAGCCCTGAATCTCATGCTCTGAAACTCATGCCCTGAATCTCATGCCCTCAAGTTCCTGCACTGAAACTCATGC
The DNA here is from genome assembly GCF_030028105.1 of Mobula birostris. Taxonomy (NCBI): domain Eukaryota; kingdom Metazoa; phylum Chordata; class Chondrichthyes; order Myliobatiformes; family Myliobatidae; genus Mobula; species Mobula birostris. The sequence continues at coordinate 19,254 of NW_027277580.1, forward strand.
CCTGAATCTCATGCACTCAAACTCATGCCCTGAATCACATGCCCTAAAACTCCTGCCCTGAAACTCATGCCCTGAAACTCATGCCCTGAACCTCATGCCCTGAAACTCAAGCCCTGAATCTCATGCCCTGAAACTCATGCCCTAAATCACATACCCTGAAACTACTGCCCTGAAACTCATGCACTGAAACTCATGCCCTGAATCACATGCCCTAAAATTCCTGCCCTGAATCATCTGCCCAGAAAATCATGCCTTGAATTAAATGCCCTGAAATACCTGCCCTGAATCTCATGCCCTGAAACTCATGCCCTGAATCTCATGCCCTGAATCTCATGCCCTAAAACTCCTGCCCTGAATCATCTGCCCAGAAACTCATGCCCTGAATTACATGCCCTGAAATACCTGCCCTGAATCTCATGCCCTGAAACTCATGCCCTGAATCTCATGCCCTGAAACTCCTGCACTGAAACTCATGCCATGAATCTCATATCCTGAAACTCACGCCCTGAATTACATGCCCTGAAACTCCTGCCCTGAAACTCATGCCCTGAAAGACATGCCCTGAAACTCATGCCCTGAATCTCCTGTCCTAAAACTCATGCCCTGAATCTCATGCCCTGAATCTCATGCTCTGAAACTCATGCCCTAAATCACATACCCTGAAACTCCTGCCCTGAAACGCATGCACTGAAACTCATGCCCTGAATCACATGCCCTAAAATTCCTGCCCTGAATCATCTGCCCAGAAACTCATGCCCTGAATTACATGCCCTGAATCACATGCCCTAAAATTCCTGCCCTGAATCATCTGCCCAGAAACTCATGCCCTGAATTACATGCCCTGAAATACCTGCCCTGAATCTCATGCCCTGAAACTCATGCCCTGAATCTCATGCCCTGAAACTCCTGCACTGAAACTCATGCCATGAATCTCATATCCTGAAACTCACGCCCTGAATTACATGCCCTGAAACTCCTGCCGTGAAACTCATGCCCTGAAACTCATGCCCTGAATCTCCTGTCCTAAAACTCATGCCCTGAATCTCATGTCCTGAATCTCATGCCCTGAAACTCCTGCACTGAAACACCTGCACTGAATCTCCTGCCCTGAAACTCATGCCCTGAATCTCATGCCCTGAATTTCACGCTCTGAAACTCGTGCACTGAATCTCATGACCTCAAGTTACTGCACTGAAACTCATGCCCTGAATCTCATGTCCTGAAACTCCTGCACTGAAACACCTGCCCTGAATATCCTGCCTTGAAAATCATGACCTGAATCTCATGCCCTGAATCTCATGCTCTGAAACTCGTGCACTGAATCTCATGCCCTCAAGTTCCTGCACTGAAACTCAAGCCCTGAATCTCATGCCCTGAAACTCATGCCCTGAACCTCATGCTCTGAAACTCAAGCCCTGAATCTCATGCCCTGAAACTCATGCCCTAAATCACATACCCTGAAACTCCTGCCCTGAATCATCTGCCCAGAAACTCATGCCCTGAATTACATGCCCTGAAATACCTGCCCTGAATCTCATGCCCTGAAACTCATGCCCTGAATCTCATGCCCAGAAACTCCTGCCCTCAAACTCATGCACTGAAACTCATGCCCTGAATCTCATGCCTTGAAACTCCTGCCCTCAAACTCATGCACTGAAACTCATGCCCTGAATCTCATGCCCTGAAACACCTGCACTGAAACTCATGCCATGAATCTCATATCCTGAAACTCCTGCCCTGAAACTCATGCACTGAAACTCATGCCTTGAATCACATGCCCTGAAACTCCTGCCCTGAAACTCATGCCCTGAAACTCATGCCCTGAATCTCATGCCCTGAATCTCGTGCCCTGAAACTCCTGCACTGAAACACCTGCCCTGAATCTCCTGCCCTGAAAATGAAGCCCTGAATCTCATGCCCTGAATCTCATGCCCTGAAACTCATGCCCTGAAACTCATGCCCTGAATCTCCCGTCCTGAAACTCATGCCCTGAATCTCATGCCCTGAATCTCATGCCCTGAAACTCCTGCACTGAAACACCTGCCCTGAATCTCCTGCCCTGAAAATCATGCCCTGAATCTCATGCCCAGAATCTCATGCTCTGAAACTCATGCCCTGAATCTCAAGCCCTGAATCTCATGCCCTGAAAATCATGCCCTACATCACATACCCTGAAACTCCTGCCCTGAAACTCATGCACTGAAACTCATGCCCTGAATCACATGCCCTAAAACTCATGCCCTGAATCATCTGCCCTGAAACTCATGCCCTTAATCTCATGGCCTGAAACTCCTGCCCTGAAACTCATGCACTGAAACTCATGCCCTGAATCTCATGCCTTGAAACTCCTGCCTTCAAACTCATGCACTGAAACTCATGCCCTGAATCTCATGCCCTGAAACACCTGCACTGAAACTCATGCCATGAATCTCATATCCTGAAACTCACGCCTTGAATCACATGCCCTGAAACTCCTGCCCTGAAACTCATGCCCAGAAACTCATGCCCTGAATTACATGCCCTGAAATACCTGCCCTGAATCTCATGCCCTGAAACTCATGCCCTGAATCTCATGCCCTGAATCTCATGCCCTGAAACTCCTGCACTGAAACACCTGCCCTGAATCTCCTGCCCTGAAAATCATGCCCTGAATCTCAAGCCCTGAATCTCATGCTCTGAAACTCATGCCCTGAATCTCATGCCCTCAAGTTCCTGCACTGAAACTCATGCCCTGAATCTCATGCACTCAAACTCATGCCCTGAATCACATGCCCTAAAACTCCTGCCCTGAAACTCATGCCCTGAAACTCATGCCCTGAACCTCATGCCCTGAAACTCAAGCCCTGAATCTCATGCCCTGAAACTCATGCCCTAAATCACATACCCTGAAACTACTGCCCTGAAACTCATGCACTGAAACTCATGCCCTGAATCACATGCCCTAAAATTCCTGCCCTGAATCATCTGCCCAGAAAATCATGCCTTGAATTAAATGCCCTGAAATACCTGCCCTGAATCTCATGCCCTGAAACTCATGCCCTGAATCTCATGCCCTGAATCTCATGCCCTAAAACTCCTGCCCTGAATCATCTGCCCAGAAACTCATGCCCTGAATTACATGCCCTGAAATACCTGCCCTGAATCTCATGCCCTGAAACTCATGCCCTGAATCTCATGCCCTGAAACTCCTGCACTGAAACTCATGCCATGAATCTCATATCCTGAAACTCACGCCCTGAATTACATGCCCTGAAACTCCTGCCCTGAAACTCATGCCCTGAAAGACATGCCCTGAAACTCATGCCCTGAATCTCCTGTCCTAAAACTCATGCCCTGAATCTCATGCCCTGAATCTCATGCTCTGAAACTCATGCCCTAAATCACATACCCTGAAACTCCTGCCCTGAAACGCATGCACTGAAACTCATGCCCTGAATCACATGCCCTAAAATTCCTGCCCTGAATCATCTGCCCAGAAACTCATGCCCTGAATTACATGCCCTGAATCACATGCCCTAAAATTCCTGCCCTGAATCATCTGCCCAGAAACTCATGCCCTGAATTACATGCCCTGAAATACCTGCCCTGAATCTCATGCCCTGAAACTCATGCCCTGAATCTCATGCCCTGAAACTCCTGCACTGAAACTCATGCCATGAATCTCATATCCTGAAACTCACGCCCTGAATTACATGCCCTGAAACTCCTGCCGTGAAACTCATGCCCTGAAACTCATGCCCTGAATCTCCTGTCCTAAAACTCATGCCCTGAATCTCATGTCCTGAATCTCATGCCCTGAAACTCCTGCACTGAAACACCTGCACTGAATCTCCTGCCCTGAAACTCATGCCCTGAATCTCATGCCCTGAATTTCACGCTCTGAAACTCGTGCACTGAATCTCATGACCTCAAGTTACTGCACTGAAACTCATGCCCTGAATCTCATGTCCTGAAACTCCTGCACTGAAACACCTGCCCTGAATATCCTGCCTTGAAAATCATGACCTGAATCTCATGCCCTGAATCTCATGCTCTGAAACTCGTGCACTGAATCTCATGCCCTCAAGTTCCTGCACTGAAACTCAAGCCCTGAATCTCATGCCCTGAAACTCATGCCCTGAACCTCATGCTCTGAAACTCAAGCCTGAATCTCATGCCCTGAAACTCATGCCCTAAATCACATACCCTGAAACTCCTGCCCTGAATCATCTGCCCAGAAACTCATGCCCTGAATTACATGCCCTGAAATACCTGCCCTGAATCTCATGCCCTGAAACTCATGCCCTGAATCTCATGCCCAGAAACTCCTGCCCTCAAACTCATGCACTGAAACTCATGCCCTGAATCTCATGCCTTGAAACTCCTGCCCTCAAACTCATGCACTGAAACTCATGCCCTGAATCTCATGCCCTGAAACACCTGCACTGAAACTCATGCCATGAATCTCATATCCTGAAACTCCTGCCCTGAAACTCATGCACTGAAACTCATGCCTTGAATCACATGCCCTGAAACTCCTGCCCTGAAACTCATGCCCTGAAACTCATGCCCTGAATCTCATGCCCTGAATCTCGTGCCCTGAAACTCCTGCACTGAAACACCTGCCCTGAATCTCCTGCCCTGAAAATGAAGCCCTGAATCTCATGCCCTGAATCTCATGCCCTGAAACTCATGCCCTGAAACTCATGCCCTGAATCTCCCGTCCTGAAACTCATGCCCTGAATCTCATGCCCTGAATCTCATGCCCTGAAACTCCTGCACTGAAACACCTGCCCTGAATCTCCTGCCCTGAAAATCATGCCCTGAATCTCATGCCCTGAATCTCATGCTCTGAAACTCATGCCCTGAATCTCAAGCCCTGAATCTCATGCCCTGAAAATCATGCCCTACATCACATACCCTGAAACTCCTGCCCTGAAACTCATGCACTGAAACTCATGCCCTGAATCACATGCCCTAAAACTCATGCCCTGAATCATCTGCCCTGAAACTCATGCCCTTAATCTCATGGCCTGAAACTCCTGCCCTGAAACTCATGCACTGAAACTCATGCCCTGAATCTCATGCCTTGAAACTCCTGCCCTCAAACTCATGCACTGAAACTCATGCCCTGAATCTCATGCCCTGAAACACCTGCACTGAAACTCATGCCATGAATCTCATATCCTGAAACTCACGCCTTGAATCACATGCCCTGAAACTCCTGCCCTGAAACTCATGCCCAGAAACTCATGCCCTGAATTACATGCCCTGAAATACCTGCCCTGAATCTCATGCCCTGAAACTCATGCCCTGAATCTCATGCCCTGAATCTCATGCCCTGAAACTCCTGCACTGAAACACCAGCCCTGAATCTCCTGCCTTAAAAATCGTGCCCTGAATCTCATGCCCTGAATCTCATGCTCTGAAACTCGTGCACTGAATCTCATGCCCTCAAGTTCCTGCACTGAAACTCATGCCCTGAATCTCATGCCCTGAAACTCATGCCCTGAACCTCATTCCCTGAAACTCAAGCCCTGAATCTCATGCCCTGAAACCCATGCCCTAAATCACATACCCTGAAACTCCTGCCCTGAAACTCATGCACTGAAACTCATGCCCTGAATCACATGCCCTAAAACTCATGCCCTGAATCATCTGCACTGAAACTCATGCCCTGAATTACATGCCCTGAAATACCTGCCCTGAATCTCATGCCCTGAAACTCATGCCCTGAATCTCATGCCCTGAAACTCCTGCACTGAAACTCATGCCATGAATCTCATATCCTGAAACTCACGCCCTGAATTACATGCCCTGAAACTCCTGCCCTGAAACTCATGCCCTGAAACTCATGCCCTGGAACTCATGCCCTGAATCTCCTGTCCTAAAACTCATGCCCTGAATCTCATGTCCTGAATCTCATGCCCTGAAACTCCTGCACTGAAACACCTGCCCTGAATCTCCTGCCCTGAAACTCATGCCCTGAATCTCATGCCCTGAATTTCACGCTCTGAAACTCGTGCACTGAATCTCATGACCTCAAGTTACTGCACTGAAACTCATGCCCTGAATCTCATGTCCTGAAACTCCTGCACTGAAACACCTGCCTGAATATCCTGCCTTGAAAATCATGACCTGAATCTCATGCCATGAATCTCATGCTCTGAAACTCGTGCACTGAATCTCATGCCCTCAAGTTCCTGCATTGAAACTCAAGCCCTGAATCTCATGCCCTGAAACTCATGCCCTGAACCTCATGCTCTGAAACTCAAGCCCTGAATCTCATGCCCTGAAACTCATGCCCTGAATTACATGCCCTGAAATACCTGCCCTGAATCTCATGCCCTGAAACTCATGCCCTGAATCTCATGCCCAGAAACTCCTGCCCTCAAACTCATGCACTGAAACTCATGCCCTGAATCTCATGCCTTGAAACTGCTGCCCTCAAACTCATGCACTGAAACTCATGCCCTGAATCTCATGCCCTGAAACACCTGCACTGAAACTCATGCCATGAATCTCATATCCTGAAACTCCTGCCCTGAAACTCATGCACTGAAACTCATGCCTTGAATCACATGCCCTAAAACTCCTGCCCTGAAACTCATGCCCTGAAACTCATGCCCTAAATCTCAACCCTGAATCTCGTGCCCTGAAACTCCTGCACTGAAACACCTGCCCTGAATTTCCTGCCCTGAAAATGAAGCCCTGAATCTCATGCCCTGAATCTCATGCCCTGAAACTCATGCCCTGAAACTCATGCCCTGAATCTCCCGTCCTGAAACTCATGCCCTGAATCTCATGCCCTGAATCTCATGCCCTGAAACTCCTGCACTGAAACACCTGCCCTGAATCTCCTGCCCTGAAAATCATGCCCTGAATCTCATGCCCTGAATCTCATGCTCTGAAACTCATGCCCTGAATCTCATGCCCTGAATCTCATGCCCTGAAACTCCTGCACTGAAACACCTGCCCTGAATCTCCTGCCCTGAAAATCATGCCCTGAATCTCATGCCCTGAATCTCATGCTCTGAAACTCATGCCCTGAATCTCAAGCCCTGAATCTCATGCCCTGAAAATCATGCCCTACATCACATACCCTGAAACTCCTGCCCTGAAACTCATGCACTGAAACTCATGCCCTGAATCAAATGCCCTAAAACTCATGCCCTGAATCATCTGCCCAGAAACTCATGCCCTGAATTACATGCCCTGAAACACCTGCCCTGAATCTCATGCCCTGAAACTCATGCCCTTAATCTCATGGCCTGAAACTCCTGCCCTCAAACTCATGCACTGAAACTCATGCCCTGAATCTCATGCCTTGAAACTCCTGCCCTCAAACTCATGCACTGAAACTCATGCCTTGAATCACATGCCCTGAAACTCCTGCCCTGAAACTCATGCCCTGAAACTCATGCCCTGAATCTCATGCCCTGAATCTCGTGCCCTGAAACTCCTGCACTGAAACACCTGCCCTGAATCTCCTGCCTTGAAAATGAAGCCCTGA
>NW_027277581.1:0-26738 GCF_030028105.1 Mobula birostris
GGGAGGAAAGCATGGGGCAGAGGAAGGAAAGGAATGGGGTAGTGGGAGGAAAGGAATGGTGTAGAGGGAGGAAAGGAATGGGGCAGTGATAGGAAAGGAATGGGTAGAGGGAGGAAAGTAGTGGGGTAGAGTGAGGCAAGGAATGCGGGGGAGTGGGAGGAAAGGAGTGGGGTAGAGGCAGGAAAGGAGTGGGGTAGAGGGAGGAAAGGAATGCGGTAGTAGTGTTAAAGGAATGGGGTAGAGGCAGGAAATCAGTGGGGCAGTTGGAGGAAAGGAATGCGGCAGAGGGAGGAAAGGAGTGGGACAGTTGGAGGAAAGGAATGGGGTAGTCGGAGGAATGGAGTGAGGTAGAGGGAGGAAAGGAATGGGGTAGTGGGAGGAAAGGAATGGTGTAGAGGGAGGAAAGGAATGGGGCAGTGATAGGAAAGGAATGTGGTAGAGGGAGGAAAGGAATGGGGTAGATGGAGGAAGGGAATGGGGTAGAGGGAGGAAATGAATGGGGCAGTGGGAGAAAAGGAATGGGGTAGAGGGAGGAAAAGAATGGGGCAGTGGGAGGAAAGGAATGGGGCAGAAGGAGGAAAGGAATGGGGTAGTGGGAGGAAAGGAATGGTGTAGAGGGAGGAAAGGATTGGGGTAGACGGATGAAAGGAATGGGATAGAGGGAGGAAAGGAATGGGGCAGTGGGAGGAAAGGAATGGTGTAGAGGGAGGAAAGGAGTGGGGTAGAGGAAGGGAAGGACTGGGGTAGAGGGAGGAATGGAATGCGGTAGTAGGGTTAAAGGAATGGGGTAGAGGCAGGAAATCAGAGGGGCAGTTGGAGAAAAGGAATGGGGCAGTAGGAGGAAAGGATTGGGGCAGTTGGAGGAAAGGAATGGGGTAGTCGGAGGAAAGGAATGGGGTAGAGGGAGGAAAGGAATGGGGTAGTGGGAGGAAAGGAGTGGGGCAGTTGGAGGAAAGGAATGGGGCAGTGGGAGGAAAGAAATGCGGTAGTGGGAGGAAGGGAATGGGGTAGACGGAGGAAAGGAGTGGGGTAGAGGGAGGAATGGAATGGGATAGAGGGAGGAAAGTAATGGGGCAGTGGGACGAAAGGAATAAGGTAGAGGGAGGGAAGGAATGGAATAGAGGGAGGAAAGAAAGGGGGCAGTGGGAGGAAAGGAATGGGGCAGAGAGAGTAAAGGAATGGGTAGTGGGAGGAAAGGAATGGTGTAGAGGGAGGAAAGGAACGGGGCAGTGATAGGAAAGGAATGGGGTAGAGGGAGGAAAGGAATGGGGTAGATGGATGAAAGGAATGGGGTAGAGGGAGGAAATGAATGGGGCAGTGGGAGGAAAGGAATGGGGTAGAGGGAGGAAAAGAATGGGGCAGTGGGAGGAAAGGAATGGGGCAGAGGGAGGAAAGGAATGGGGTAGTGGAGGAAAGGAATGGTGTAGAGGGAGGAAAGGAATGGGGCAGTGATAGGAAAGGAATGGGTAGAGGGAGGAAAGGAGTGGGGTAGAGGGAGGCAAGGAATGCAGGAGTGGGAGGAAAGGAGTGGGTTAGAGGCAGGAAAGGAGTGGGGTAGAGGGAGGAAAGGAATGCGGTAGTAGAGTTAAAGGAATGGGGTAGAGGCAGGAAATCAGTGGGGCAGTTGGAGGAAAGGAATGGGGCAGAGGGATGAAAGGAGTGGGACAGTTGGAGGAAAGGAATGGGGTAGTCGGAGGAATGGAGTGAGGTAGAGGGAGGAAAGGAATGGGGTAGACGGAGGAAAGGAATGGGGTAGAGGGAGGAATGGAATGGGATAGAGGGAGGAATGGAATGGGATAGAGGGAGGAAAGGAATGGGGCAGTGGGAGGAAAGGAATGGGGTAGAGGGAGGAAAGGAATGGGATAGAGGGAGGAAAGAAATGGGGCAGTGGGAGGAAAGGAATGGGGCAGAGGGAGGAAAGGAATGGGGCAGTGATAGGAAAGGAATGTGGTAGAGGGAGGAAAGGAATGGGGTAGACGGAGGAAAGGAATGTGGTAGAGGGAGGAAATGAATGGGGCAGTGGGAGAAAAGGAATGGGGTAGAGGGAGGAAAATAATGGGGCAGTGGGAGGAAAGCATGGGGCAGAGGAAGGAAAGGAATGGGGTAGTGGGAGGAAAGGAATGGTGTAGAGGGAGGAAAGGAATGGGGCAGTGATGGGAAAGGAATGGGTAGAGTGAGGAAAGGAGTGGGGTAGAGGGAGGCAAGGAATGCGGGAGTGGGAGGAAAGGAGTGGGGTAGAGGCAGGAAAGGAGTGGGGTAGAGGGAGGAAAGGAATGCGGTAGTAGTGTTAAAGGAATGGGGTAGAGGCAGGAAATCAGTGGGGCAGTTGGAGGAAAGGAAAGGGGCAGAGGGAGGAAAGCAGTGGGACAGTTGGAGGAAAGGAATGGGGTAGTCGGAGGAATGGAGTGGGGTAGAGGGAGGAAAGGAATGGGGTAGAGGGAGGAATGGAATGGGATAGAGGCAGGAAAGCAATGGGGCAGTGGGAGGAAAGGAATGGGGTAGTGGAGGGAAAGGAATGGTGTAGAGGGAGGAAAGGAATGGGGCAGTGATAGGAAAGGAATGGGGTAGAGAGAGGAAAGGAATGGGGTCGACGGAGGAAAGGAATGGGGTAGAGGGAGGAAAGGAATGGGGGAGACGGATGAAAGGAATGGGATAGAGGGAGGAAAGGAATGGGGCAGAGGCAGGAAAGGAATGGGGTAGAGGGAGGAAAGGAATGGGGTAGACGGATGAAAGGAATGGGGCAGTGGGAAGAAAGGGATGGGGTAGAGGGAGGAAAGGAATGGGGCAGTGGGAGAAAAGGAATGGGGTTGAGGGAGGAAAAGAATGGGGCAGTGGGAGGAAAGGAATGGGGCAGAGGGAGGAAAGGAATGGGGTAGTGGGAGGAAAGGAATGGTGTAGAGGGAGGAAAGGAATGGGGCAGTGATAGGAAAGGAATGGGGAAGAGGGAGGAAAGGAATGGGGTAGACGGAGGAAAGGAATGGAATAGAGGGAGGAAAGGAATGGGGCAGTGATAGGAAAGGAATGGGGCAGTGGGAGGAAAGGAATGGGGTCGTGGGTGAAAAGAAATGGGTCAGTGGGGGGAAAGGAATGGGATAGAAGGATGAATGGAATGGGATCGAGGGAGGAAAGGAATGGGGTAGAGGGAGGAAAGGAATTGGATAGAGGGAGGAATGGAATGGGGCAGTGGGAGGAAGGGAGTGGGGTAGAGGGAGCAAAGGAATGGGATCGACGCAAGAAAGGAATGGGGTAGAGGGAGGAAAGGAGTGGTTTAGAGGGAGGAAAGGAATGGGGTGGAGGGGGTAAAGGAATGGGGTAGAGGGAGGAAATCAGTGGTTCAGTTGGAGGAAAGGAATGGGGCAGTGGGAGGAAAGGAGTGGGGCAGTTGGAGGAAAAGAATGGGGCAGTGGGAGGAAAGGAATGGGATAGAGGGAGGAAAGGAATGGGGTAGTGGGAGGAAAGGAATGGGGTAGAGGGTGGAAAGGAATGGGGCAGTGGGTGGAAAGGAATGGGGCAGTGGGAGGAAAGGAACGAGGTAGTGGGAGGAAAGGAAAGGGGAAGTGGGAGGAAAGGAGTGGGGCAGTTGGAAGAAAGGAATGCGGTAGTGGGAGGAAAGGAGTGGGGTAGAGGAAGGGATGGACTGGGGTAGAGGGAGGAATGGAATGCAGTAGTAGGGTTAAAGGAATGGGGTAGAGGCAGGAAATCAGTGGGGCAGTTGGAGAAAAGAAATGGGGCAGTAGGAGGAAAGGATTGGGGCAGTTGGAGGAAAGGAATAGGGTAGTTGGAGGAAAGGAATGGGGTAGAGGGAGGAAAGGAATGGGGTAGAGGGAGGAAAGGAATGGGGTAGTGGGAGGAAAGGAGTAGGGCAGTTGGAGGAAAGGAATGGGGCAATGGGAGGAAAGAAATTCGGTAGTGGGAGGAAAGGAATGGGGTAGACGGAGGAAAGGAATGGGGTAGAGGGAGGAATGGAATGGGATAGAGGGAGGAAAGGAATGGGGCAGTGGGAGGAAAGGAATGAGGTAGAGGGAGGGAAGGAATGGAATAGATGGAGGAAAGAAATGGGGCAGTGGGAGGAAAGGAATGGGGCAGAGAGAGTAAAGGAATGGGGTAGAGGGAGGAAAGGAGTGGGGTAGACAGAGGAAAGGAATGGGGTAGAGGGAGGAAAGGAATGGGTTAGATGGATGAAAGGAATGGGATAGAGGGAGGAAAGGAATGGGGCAGTGGGAGAAAAGGAATGGGGTAGAGAGAGGAAAGGAATGGGGCAGTGCGAGAAAAGGAATGGGGTAGAGGGAGGAAAAGAATGGGGCAGTGGGACGAAAGGAATGGGGCAGAGGGAGGAAAGGAATGGGGTAGTGGGGGGAAAGGAATGGCGTAGAGCGAGGAAAGGAATGGGGCAGTGATAGGAAAGGAATGGGGTAGAGGGAGGAAAGGAGTGTGGTAGAGGGAAGAAAGGAATGCGGTAGTGGGAGGAAAGGAGTGGGGTAGAGGAAGGGAAGGAGTTGGGTAGAGGGAGGAATGGAATGCGGTAGTAGTGTTAAAGGAATGGGGTAGAGACAGGAAATCAGTGGGGCAGTTGGAGGAAAGGAATGGGGCAGTAGGAGGAAAGGAGTGGGATAGTTGGAGGAAAGGAATGGGGTAGTCGGAGGAATGGAGTGGGGTAGAGGGAGGAATGGAATGGGATAGAGGGAGGAAAGGAATGGGGCAGTGGGAGGAAAGGAATGGGGTAGAGGGAGGGAAGGAATGGGATAGAGGGAGGAAAGAAATGGGGCAGTGGGAGGAAAGGAATGGGGCAGAGGGAGGAAAGGAATGGGGTAGTGGGAGGAAAGGAATGGTGTAGAGGGAGGAAAGGAATGGGGCAGTGATAGGAAAGGAATGGGGTAGAGGGAGGAAAGGAATGGGGTAGAGGGAGGAAAGGATTGGGGTAGACGGATGAAAGGAATGGGATAGAGGGAGGAAAGGAATGGGGCAGTGGGAGGAAAGGAATGGGGTAGAGGGAGGAAAGGAGTGGGGTAGAGGAAGGGAAGAACTGGGGTAGAGGGAGGAATGGAATGCGGTAGTAGGGTTAAAGGAATGGGGTAGAGGCAGGAAATCAGTGGGGAAGTTGGAGAAAAGGAATGGGGCAGTAGGAGGAAAGGATTGAGGCAGTTGGAGGAAAGGAATGGGGTAGTCGGAGGAAAGGAATGGGGTAGAGGGAGGAAAGGAATGGGGTAGTGGGAGGAAAGGAGTGGGGCAGTTGGAGGAAAGGAATGGGGCAGTGGGAGGAAAGAAATGCGGTAGTGGGAGGAAAGGAATGGGGTAGACGGAGGAAAGGAGTGGGGTAGAGGGAGGAATGGAATGGGATAGAGGGAGGAAAGTAATGGGGCAGTGGGACGAAAGGAATGAGGTAGAGGGAGGGAAGGAATGGAATAGAGGGAGGAAAGAAAGGGGGCAGTGGGAGGAAAGGAATGGGGCAGAGAGAGTAAAGGAATGGGGTAGTGGGAGGAAAGGAATGGTGTAGAGGGAGGAAAGGAATGGGGCATTGATAGGAAAGGAATGGGGTAGAGGGAGGAAAGGAATGGGGTAGATGGATGAAAGGAATGGGATAGAGGGAGGAAAGGAATGGGGTCGTGGGAGGAAAGGAGTGGGGCAGTTGGAGGATAGGAATGGGGCAGTGGGAGGAAAGCAATGCGGTAGTGGGAGGAAAGGAATGGGGTAGACGGAGGAAAGGATTGGGGTAGAGGGAGGAATGGAATGGGATAGAGGGAGGAATGGAATTGGGCAGTGGGAGGAAAGGAATGGGGTAGAGGGAGGGAAGGAATGGGATAGAGGGTGGAAAGAAATGGGGCAGTGGGAGGAAAGGAATGGGGCAGAGGGAGGAAAGGAATGGGGCAGTGATAGGAAAGGAATGTGGTAGAGGGAGGAAAGGAATGGGGTAGACGGAGGAAAGGAATGTGGTAGAGGGAGGAAATGAATGGGGCAGTGGGAGAAAAGGAATGGGGTAGAGTGAGGAAAAGAATGGGGCAGTGGGAGGAAAGCATGGGGCAGAGGAAGGAAAGGAATGGGGTAGTGGGAGGAAAGGAATGGTGTAGAGGGAGGAAAGGAATGGGGCAGTGATAGGAAAGGAATGGGTAGAGGGAGGAAAGGAGTGGGGTAGAGGGAGGCAAGGAATGCGGGAGTGGGAGGAAAGGAGTGGGGTAGAGGCAGGAAAGGAGTGGGGTAGAGGGAGGAAAGGAATGCGGTAGTAGTGTTAAAGGAATGGGGTAGAGGCAGGAAATCAGTGGGGCAGTTGGAGGAAAGGAATGGGGCAGAGGGAGGAAAGGAGTGGGACAGTTGGAGGAAAGGAATGGGGTAGTCGGAGGAATGGAGTGAGGTAGAGGGAGGAAAGGAATGGGGTAGTGGGAGGAAAGGAATGGTGTAGAGGGAGGAAAGGAATGGGGCAGTGATAGGAAAGGAATGTGGTAGAGGGAGGAAAGGAATGGGGTAGATGGAGGAAAGGAATGGGGCAGTGGGAAGAAAGGAATGTGATTGAGGGAGGAAAAGAATGGGGTAGAGGGAGGAAAGGAATGGGGTAGTGGGAGGAAAGGAATTGGATAGAGGGTGGAAAGGAATGGGGCAGTGGGAGGAAAGGAATGAGATAGAGGGTGGAAAGGAATGGGGCAGAGGGAGGAAAGGAATGGGGCAGTGGGTGGAAAGGAATTGGGCAGTAGCTCCAAAGGAATGGGGTAGTAGAAGGAAAGGAATGGGATAGTGGAGGAAAGGAATGGGATAGATGGAGGAAAGGAATGGGGCAGTGGGAAGAAAGGAATGTGATTGAGGGAGGAAAAGAATGGGGTAGAGGGAGGAAAGGAATGGGGTAGTGGGAGGAAAGGAATTGGATAGAGGGTGGAAAGGAATGGGGCAGTGGGAGGAAAGGAATGAGATAGAGGGTGGAAAGGAATGGGGCAGAGGGAGGAAAGGAATGGGGCAGTGGGTGGAAAGGAATTGGGCAGTAGCTCCAAAGGAATGGGGTAGTAGAAGGAAAGGAATGGGGTAGAGGGAGGAAAGGAATGGATAGAGGGAGGAAAGGAATGGGGTCAAGGGAGGAAAGGAATGGGATAGAGGGAGGAAAGCAATGGGGTAGAGGCAGGAAAGGAATGGGATAGAGGGAAGGAAAGCAATGGGGTAGAGGGAGGAAAGGAATGGGGTAGTGGGAGGAATGGAATGGGGTAGTGGAGGAAAGGAATGAGGCAGTGGGAGGAAGGGAGTGGGGTAGAGGGAGGAAAGGAATGGGATAGAGGGTGGAAAGGAATGGGGCAGAGGGAGGAAAGGAATGGGGCAGTGGGTGGAAAGGAATGGGGCAGTAGCTCCAAAGGAATGGGGTAGTAGAAGGAAAGGAATGGGGTAGAGGGAGGAAAGGAATGGGATAGAGGGAGGAAAGGAAAGGGGCAGTGGGAGGAAAGGAATGGGGTAGACGGAGGAAAGGAATGGGGTAGAGGGAGGAATGGAATGGGGTAGAGGAGGAAAGGAATGGGGCAGTGGGAGGAAGGGAGTGGGGTAGAGGGAGGAAAGGAATGGGATAGAGGGAGGAAACAAATGGGGTAGAGGGAGGAATGGAATGGGGTAGACAGAGGAAAGTAATGGGGCAGTGGGAGGAAAGGAATAGGGTAGTGGGAGGAAAGGAATGGGGTAGACGGAGGAATGGAATGGGGCAATGTGAGGAAAGGAATGTGGTATAGGGAGGAAAGGAATATGGCAGTGGGAGGAAAGGAATGGGGTAGATGGAGGAAAGGAATAGGGTAATGGGAGGAAAGGAATGGGGTAGAGGGAGGAAAGGAATGGGATAGAGGGAGGAAAAGAATGGGGGAGTGGGAGGAAAGGAATGGGATAGAGGGAGGAAAGGAATGGGGTAGTGGGAGGAAAGGAATGCGGCAGTGGGAGGAAAGGAATGGGGTAGAGGGAGGAAAGGAATGGGGCAGTGATAGGAAAGGAATGGGGTTGAGGAGGAAAGGAATGGGGTAGTGGGTGGAAAGGAATGGGTCAGTGGGTGGAAAGGAATGGGGTAGAGGGAGGAAAGGAATGGGGCAGTGGGAAGAAAGGAATGGGGTAGAGGGAGGAAAGGAATGGGGCAGTGGGAGGAAAGGAATAGGGTAGTGGGAAGAAAGGAGTGGCGTAGAGGGAGGAAAGGAATGGGATAGAGGGAGGAAAGGAATGGGATAGAGGGAGGAAAGGAATGGGGAAGAGGGAGGAAAGGAATGGGGTCGTGGGAGGAAAGGAGTTGGGCAGAGGGAGGAAAGGAGTGGAGCAGAGGGAGGAAAGGAATGGGGTAGTGTGGGTAAAGGAATGGGGTAGACAGAGAAAATCAGTGGGGCAGTTGGAGGAAAGGAATGGGGCAGTGGGAGGAAAAGAGTGGGGCAGTTGGAGGAAAAGAATGGGGCAGTGGGAGGAAAGGAATGGGATAGTGGAGGAAAGGAATGGGATAGATGGAGGAAAGGAATGGGGCAGTGGGAAGAAAGGAATGTGGTAGAGGGAGGAAAGGAATGGGGTAGATGGAGGAAAGGAATGGGGCAGTGGGAAGAAAGGAATGTGATTGAGGGAGGAAAAGAATGGGGTAGAGGGAGGAAAGGAATGGGGTAGTGGGAGGAAAGGAATTGGATAGAGGGTGGAAAGGAATGGGGCAGTGGGAGGAAAGGAATGAGATAGAGGGTGGAAAGGAATGGGGCAGAGGGAGGAAAGGAATGGGGCAGTGGGTGGAAAGGAATTGGGCAGTAGCTCCAAAGGAATGGGGTAGTAGAAGGAAAGGAATGGGATAGTGGAGGAAAGGAATGGGATAGATGGAGGAAAGGAATGGGGCAGTGGGAAGAAAGGAATGTGATTGAGGGAGGAAAAGAATGGGGTAGAGGGAGGAAAGGAATGGGGTAGTGGGAGGAAAGGAATTGGATAGAGGGTGGAAAGGAATGGGGCAGTGGGAGGAAAGGAATGAGATAGAGGGTGGAAAGGAATGGGGCAGAGGGAGGAAAGGAATGGGGCAGTGGGTGGAAAGGAATTGGGCAGTAGCTCCAAAGGAATGGGGTAGTAGAAGGAAAGGAATGGGGTAGAGGGAGGAAAGGAATGGGATAGAGGGAGGAAAGGAATGGGGTCAAGGGAGGAAAGGAATGGGATAGAGGGAGGAAAGCAATGGGGTAGAGGCAGGAAAGGAATGGGATAGAGGGAAGGAAAGCAATGGGGTAGAGGGAGGAAAGGAATGGGGTAGTGGGAGGAATGGAATGGGGTAGTGGAGGAAAGGAATGAGGCAGTGGGAGGAAGGGAGTGGGGTAGAGGGAGGAAAGGAATGGGATAGAGGGTGGAAAGGAATGGGGCAGAGGGAGGAAAGGAATGGGGCAGTGGGTGGAAAGGAATGGGGCAGTAGCTCCAAAGGAATGGGGTAGTAGAAGGAAAGGAATGGGGTAGAGGGAGGAAAGGAATGGGATAGAGGGAGGAAAGGAAAGGGGCAGTGGGAGGAAAGGAATGGGGTAGACGGAGGAAAGGAATGGGGTAGAGGGAGGAATGGAATGGGGTAGAGGAGGAAAGGAATGGGGCAGTGGGAGGAAGGGAGTGGGGTAGAGGGAGGAAAGGAATGGGATAGAGGGAGGAAACAAATGGGGTAGAGGGAGGAATGGAATGGGGTAGACAGAGGAAAGTAATGGGGCAGTGGGAGGAAAGGAATAGGGTAGTGGGAGGAAAGGAATGGGGTAGACGGAGGAATGGAATGGGGCAATGTGAGGAAAGGAATGTGGTATAGGGAGGAAAGGAATATGGCAGTGGGAGGAAAGGAATGGGGTAGATGGAGGAAAGGAATAGGGTAATGGGAGGAAAGGAATGGGGTAGAGGGAGGAAAGGAATGGGATAGAGGGAGGAAAAGAATGGGGGAGTGGGAGGAAAGGAATGGGATAGAGGGAGGAAAGGAATGGGGTAGTGGGAGGAAAGGAATGCGGCAGTGGGAGGAAAGGAATGGGGTAGAGGGAGGAAAGGAATGGGGCAGTGATAGGAAAGGAATGGGGTTGAGGGAGGAAAGGAATGGGGTAGTGGGTGGAAAGGAATGGGTCAGTGGGTGGAAAGGAATGGGGTAGAGGGAGGAAAGGAATGGGGCAGTGGGAAGAAAGGAATGGGGTAGAGGGAGGAAAGGAATGGGGCAGTGGGAGGAAAGGAATAGGGTAGTGGGAAGAAAGGAGTGGCGTAGAGGGAGGAAAGGAATGGGATAGAGGGAGGAAAGGAATGGGATAGAGGGAGGAAAGGAATGGGGAAGAGGGAGGAAAGGAATGGGGTCGTGGGAGGAAAGGAGTTGGGCAGAGGGAGGAAAGGAGTGGAGCAGAGGGAGGAAAGGAATGGGGTAGTGTGGGTAAAGGAATGGGGTAGACAGAGAAAATCAGTGGGGCAGTTGGAGGAAAGGAATGGGGCAGTGGGAGGAAAAGAGTGGGGCAGTTGGAGGAAAAGAATGGGGCAGTGGGAGGAAAGGAATGGGATAGTGGAGGAAAGGAATGGGATAGATGGAGGAAAGGAATGGGGCAGTGGGAAGAAAGGAATGTGATTGAGGGAGGAAAAGAATGGGGTAGAGGGAGGAAAGGAATGGGGTAGTGGGAGGAAAGGAATTGGATAGAGGGTGGAAAGGAATGGGGCAGTGGGAGGAAAGGAATGAGATAGAGGGTGGAAAGGAATGGGGCAGAGGGAGGAAAGGAATGGGGCAGTGGGTGGAAAGGAATTGGGCAGTAGCTCCAAAGGAATGGGGTAGTAGAAGGAAAGGAATGGGGTAGAGGGAGGAAAGGAATGGGATAGAGGGAGGAAAGGAATGGGGTCGAGGGAGGAAAGGAATGGGATAGAGGGAGGAAAGCAATGGGGTAGAGGCAGGAAAGGAATGGGATAGAGGGAGGAAAGGAATGGGGTAGAGGGAGGAAAGGAATGGGATAGATGGAGGAATGGAATGGGGCAGCTGGAGGAAAGGAATGGGGTAGAGGGAGGAAAGGAATGGGGTAGTGGGAGGAAAGGAGTGGGGTAGACAGAGGAACGGAATGGGGTAGTGGGAGGAAAGGAGTGGGGTAGAGGGAGGAAAGGAATGGGGTCGAGGGATGAAAGGAATGTAGCAGTGGGAGGAAAGCAATGGGGTAGAGGGAGGAAAGGAATGGGGTAGTGGGAGGAATGGAATGGGGTAGTGGAGGAAAGGAATGAGGCAGTGGGAGGAAGGGAGTGGGGTAGAGGGAGGAAAGGAATGGGATAGAGGGAGGAAACAAATGTGGTAGAGGGAGGAAAGGAATGGGGTAGACAGAGGAAAGGAATGGGGCAGTGGGAGGAAAGGAATGGGGTAGACGGAGGAATGGAATGGGGCAATGTGAGGAAAGGAATGGGGTATAGGGAGGAAAGGAATATGGCAGTGGGAGGAAAGGAATGGGGTAGATGGAGGAAAGGAATAGGATAATGGGAGGAAA
This sequence comes from Mobula birostris, assembly GCF_030028105.1. Classification (NCBI taxonomy): domain Eukaryota; kingdom Metazoa; phylum Chordata; class Chondrichthyes; order Myliobatiformes; family Myliobatidae; genus Mobula; species Mobula birostris. The sequence goes on from NW_027277581.1 coordinate 11,412, forward strand.
GGAATGGGGTAGAGGGAGGAAAGGAATGGGATAGAGGGAGGAAAGGAATGGGGTAGAGGGAGGAAAGGAATGGGATAGAGGGAGGAAAGGAATGGGATAGAGGTAGGAAAGGAATGAGGCCGTGGGAGAAAAGGAATGGGGTAGAGGGAGGAAAGGAATGGGGTAGAGAGAGGAAAGGAATGGGGCAATGGGAGGAAAGGAATGGGGCAGTGGGAGGAAAGGAGTGGGGCAGTAGGAGGAAAAGAATGGGGGAGTGGGAGGAAAGGAATGGGATAGAGGGAGGAAAGGAATGGGGTAGTGGGAGGAAAGGAATGCGGCAGTGGGAGGAAAGGAATGGTGTAGAGCAAGGAAAGGAATGGGGCAGTGATAGGAAAGGAATGGGGTTGAGGGAGGAAAGGAATGGGGTAGACGGAGGAAAGGAATGGGGTAGTGGGAGGAAAGGAATTGGATAGAGGGTGGAAAGGAATGGGGCAGTGGGAGGAAAGGAATGAGATAGAGGGTGGAAAGGAATGGGGCAGAGGGAGGAAAGGAATGGGGCAGTGGGTGGAAAGGAATGGGGCAGTAGCTCCAAAGGAATGGGGTAGTAGAAGGAAAGGAATGGGGTAGAGGGAGGAAAGGAATGGGATAGAGGGAGGAAAGGAAAGGGGCAGTGGGAGGAAAGGAATGGGGTAGACGGAGGAAAGGAATGGGGTAGAGGGAGGAATGGAATGGGGTAGAGGAGGAAAGGAATGGGGCAGTGGGAGGAAGGGAGTGGGGTAGAGGGAGGAAAGGAATGGGATAGAGGGAGGAAACAAATAGGGTAGTGGGAGGAAAGGAATGGGGTAGACGGAGGAATGGAATGGGGCAATGTGAAGAAAGGAATGTGGTATAGGGAGGAAAGGAATATGGCAGTGGGAGGAAAGGAATGGGGTAGATGGAGGAAAGGAATAGGGTAATGGGAGGAAAGGAATGAGGTAGAGGGAGGAAAGGAATGGGATAGAGGGAGGAAAAGAATGGGGGAGTGGGAGGAAAGGAATGGGATAGAGGGAGGAAAGGAATGGGGTAGTGGGAGGAAAGGAATGCGGCAGTGGGAGGAAAGGAATGGGGTAGAGGGAGGAAAGGAATGGGGCAGTGATAGGAAAGGAATGGGGTTGAGGGAGGAAAGGAATGGGGTAGTGGGTGGAAAGCAATGGGTCAGTGGGTGGAAAGGAATGGGGTAGAGGGAGGAAAGGAATGGGGCAGTGGGAAGAAAGGAATGGGGTAGAGGGAGGAAAGGAATGGGGCAGTGGGAGGAAAGGAATAGGGTAGTGGGAGGAAAGGAGTGGCGTAGAGGGAGGAAAGGAATGGGATAGAGGGAGGAAAGGAATGGGATAGAGGGAGGAAAGGAATGGGGAAGAGGGAGGAAAGGAATGGGGTCGTGGGAGGAAAGGAGTTGGGCAGAGGGAGGAAAGGAGTGGAGCAGAGGGAGGAAAGGAATGGGGTAGTGTGGGTAAAGGAATGGGGTAGACAGAGAAAATCAGTGGGGCAGTTGGAGGAAAGGAATGGGGCAGTGGGAGGAAAAGAGTGGGGCAGTTGGAGGAAAAGAATGGGGCAGTGGGAGGAAAGGAATGGGATAGTGGAGGAAAGGAATGGGATAGATGGAGGAAAGGAATGGGGCAGTGGGAAGAAAGGAATGTGATTGAGGGAGGAAAAGAATGGGGTAGAGGGAGGAAAGGAATGGGGTAGTGGGAGGAAAGGAATTGGATAGAGGGTGGAAAGGAATGGGGCAGTGGGAGGAAAGGAATGAGATAGAGGGTGGAAAGGAATGGGGCAGAGGGAGGAAAGGAATGGGGCAGTGGGTGGAAAGGAATTGGGCAGTAGCTCCAAAGGAATGGGGTAGTAGAAGGAAAGGAATGGGGTAGAGGGAGGAAAGGAATGGGATAGAGGGAGGAAAGGAATGGGGTCGAGGGAGGAAAGGAATGGGATAGAGGGAGGAAAGCAATGGGGTAGGGGCAGGAAAGGAATGGGATAGAGGGAGGAAAGCAATGGGGTAGAGGGAGGAAAGGAATGGGGTAGTGGGAGGAATGGAATGGGGTAGTGGAGGAAAGGAATGAGGCAGTGGGAGGAAGGGAGTGGGGTAGAGGGAGGAAAGGAATGGGATAGAGGGTGGAAAGGAATGGGGCAGAGGGAGGAAAGGAATGGGGCAGTGGGTGGAAAGGAATGGGGCAGTAGCTCCAAAGGAATGGGGTAGTAGAAGGAAAGGAATGGGGTAGAGGGAGGAAAGGAATGGGATAGAGGGAGGAAAGGAAAGGGGCAGTGGGAGGAAAGGAATGGGGTAGACGGAGGAAAGGAATGGGGTAGAGGGAGGAATGGAATGGGGTAGAGGAGGAAAGGAATGGGGCAGTGGGAGGAAGGGAGTGGGGTAGAGGGAGGAAAGGAATGGGATAGAGGGAGGAAACAAATGGGGTAGAGGGAGGAAAGGAATGGGGTAGACAGAGGAAAGTAATGGGGCAGTGGGAGGAAAGGAATAGGGTAGTGGGAGGAAAGGAATGGGGTAGACGGAGGAATGGAATGGGGCAATGTGAGGAAAGGAATGTGGTATAGGGAGGAAAGGAATATGGCAGTGGGAGGAAAGGAATGGGGTAGATGGAGGAAAGGAATAGGGTAATGGGAGGAAAGGAATGGGGTAGAGGGAGGAAAGGAATGGGATAGAGGGAGGAAAAGAATGGGGGAGTGGGAGGAAAGGAATGGGATAGAGGGAGGAAAGGAATGGGGTAGTGGGAGGAAAGGAATGCGGCAGTGGGAGGAAAGGAATGGGGTAGAGGGAGGAAAGGAATGGGGCAGTGATAGGAAAGGAATGGGGTTGAGGGAGGAAAGGAATGGGGTAGTGGGTGGAAAGGAATGGGTCAGTGGGTGGAAAGGAATGGGGTAGAGGGAGGAAAGGAATGGGGCAGTGGGAAGAAAGGAATGGGGTAGAGGGAGGAAAGGAATGGGGCAGTGGGAGGAAAGGAATAGGGTAGTGGGAAGAAAGGAGTGGCGTAGAGGGAGGAAAGGAATGGGATAGAGGGAGGAAAGGAATGGGATAGAGGGAGGAAAGGAATGGGGAAGAGGGAGGAAAGGAATGGGGTCGTGGGAGGAAAGGAGTTGGGCAGAGGGAGGAAAGGAGTGGAGCAGAGGGAGGAAAGGAATGGGGTAGTGTGGGTAAAGGAATGGGGTAGACAGAGAAAATCAGTGGGGCAGTTGGAGGAAAGGAATGGGGCAGTGGGAGGAAAAGAGTGGGGCAGTTGGAGGAAAAGAATGGGGCAGTGGGAGGAAAGGAATGGGATAGTGGAGGAAAGGAATGGGATAGATGGAGGAAAGGAATGGGGCAGTGGGAAGAAAGGAATGTGATTGAGGGAGGAAAAGAATGGGGTAGAGGGAGGAAAGGAATGGGGTAGTGGGAGGAAAGGAATTGGATAGAGGGTGGAAAGGAATGGGGCAGTGGGAGGAAAGGAATGAGATAGAGGGTGGAAAGGAATGGGGCAGAGGGAGGAAAGGAATGGGGCAGTGGGTGGAAAGGAATTGGGCAGTAGCTCCAAAGGAATGGGGTAGTAGAAGGAAAGGAATGGGGTAGAGGGAGGAAAGGAATGGGATAGAGGGAGGAAAGGAATGGGGTCGAGGGAGGAAAGGAATGGGATAGAGGGAGGAAAGCAATGGGGTAGAGGCAGGAAAGGAATGGGATAGAGGGAGGAAAGGAATGGGGTAGAGAGAGGAAAGGAATGGGACAGATGGAGGAAAGGAATGGGGCAGCTGGAGGAAAGGAATGGGGTAGAGGGAGGAAAGGAATGGGGTAGTGGGAGGAAAGGAGTGGGGTAGACAGAGGAACGGAATGGGGTAGTGGGAGGAAAGGAGTGGGGTAGAGGGAGGAAAGGAATGGGGTCGAGGGATGAAAGGAATGGAGCAGTGGGAGGAAAGCAATGGGGTAGAGGGAGGAAAGGAATGGGGTAGTGGGAGGAATGGAATGGGGTAGTGGAGGAAAGGAATGAGGCAGTGGGAGGAAGGGAGTGGGGTAGAGGGAGGAAAGGAATGGGATAGAGGGAGGAAACAAATGTGGTAGAGGGAGGAAAGGAATGGGGTAGACAGAGGAAAGGAATGGGGCAGTGGGAGGAAAGGAATGGGGTAGACGGAGGAATGGAATGGGGCAATGTGAGGAAAGGAATGGGGTATAGGGAGGAAAGGAATATGGCAGTGGGAGGAAAGGAATGGGGTAGATGGAGGAAAGGAATAGGATAATGGGAGGAAAGGAATGGGGTAGAGGGAGGAAAGGAATGGGATAGAGGGAGGAAAGGAATGGGGTAGAGGGAGGAAAGGAATGGGATAGAGGGAGGAAAGGAATGGGATAGAGGTAGGAAAGGAATGAGGCCGTGGGAGAAAAGGAATGGGGTAGAGGGAGGAAAGGAATGGGGTAGAGAGAGGAAAGGAATGGGGCAATGGGAGGAAAGGAATGGGGCAGTGGGAGGAAAGGAGTGGGGCAGTAGGAGGAAAAGAATGGGGGAGTGGGAGGAAAGGAATGGGATAGAGGGAGGAAAGGAATGGGGTAGTGGGAGGAAAGGAATGCGGCAGTGGGAGGAAAGGAATGGTGTAGAGCAAGGAAAGGAATGGGGCAGTGATAGGAAAGGAATGGGGTTGAGGGAGGAAAGGAATGGGGTAGACGGAGGAAAGGAATGGTGTAGAGGGAGGAAAGGAATGGGGTAGACAGAGGAAAGGAATGGGATAGAGGGTAGAAAGGGGCAGTGGGAGGAAAGGAATGGGGTAGAGGGAGGAAAGGAATGGGGTAGAGGGAGGAAAGGAACGGGGCAGTGGGAGGAAAGGAATGAGGTAGAGCGAAGAAAGGAATGGGGCAGTGGGAGGAAAGGAATGGGGTAGAGGGTGGAAAGGAATGGGGCAGTGGGTGGAAAGGAATGGTATAGAGGGTGGAAAGGAATGGGGCAGTGGGAGGAAGGGAGTGGGGTAGAGGGAGGAAAGGAATGGGATAGAGGGAGGAAACAAATGGGGTAGAGGGAGGAAAGGAATGGGGTAGACAGAGGAAAGTAATGGGGCAGTGGGAGGAAAGGAATAGGGTAGTGGGAGGAAAGGAATGGGGTAGACGGAGGAATGGAATGGGGCAATGTGAGGTAAGGAATGGGGTATAGGGAGGAAAGGAATATGGCAGTGGGAGGAAAGGAATGGGGTAGATGGAGGAAAGGAATAGGGTAATGGGAGGAAAGGAATGGGGTAGAGGGAGGAAAGGAATGGGATAGAGGGAGGAAAAGAATGGGGGAGTGGGAGGAAAGGAATGGGATAGAGGGAGGAAAGTTATGGGGTAGTGGGAGGAAAGGAATGCGGCAGTGGGAGGAAAGGAATGGGGTAGAGGGAGGAAAGGAATGGGGCAGTGATATGAAAAGAATGGGGTTGAGGGAGGAAAGGAATGGGGTAGTGGGTGGAAAGGAATGGGTCAGTGGGTGGAAAGGAATGGGGTAGAGGGAGGAAAGGAATGGGGCAGTGGGACAAAAGGAATGGGGAAGAGGGAGGAAAAGAATGGGGCAGTGGGTGGAAAGGAATGGGGTAGAGGGAGGAAAGGAATGGGCTAGTGGGAGGTAAGGAGTGGGGTAGACGGAGGAACGGAATGGGGTAGTGGGAGGAAAGGAGTGGGGTAGAGGGAGGAAAGGAATGGGGTCGAGGGAGGAATGGAATGGAGCAGTGGGTGGAAAGCAATGGGGTAGGGGGAGGAAAGGAATGGGGTAGTGGGAGGAATGGAATGGGGTCGAGGGAGGAAAGGAATGGAGCAGTGGGAGGAAAGCAATGGGGTAGAGGGAGGAAAGGAATGGGGTAGTGGGAGGAATGGAATGGGGTAGAGGAGGAAAGGAATGGGGCAGTGGGAGGAAGGGAGTGGGATAGAGGGAGGAAAGGAATGGGATAGAGGGAGGAAACAAATGGGGTAGAGGGAGGAAAGGAATGGGGTAGACAGAGGAAAGTAATGGGGCAGTGGGAGGAAAGGAATAGGGTAGTGGGAGGAAAGGAATGGGGTAGACGGAGGAATGGAATGGGGCAATGTGAGGAAAGGAATGGGGTATAGGGAGGAAAGGAATATGGCAGTGGGAGGAAAGGAATGGGGTAGATGGAGGAAAGGAATAGGGTAATGGGAGGAAAGGAATGGGGTAGAGGGAGGAAAGGAATGGGATAGAGGGAGGAAAAGAATGGGGGAGTGGGAGGAAAGGAATGGGATAGAGGGAGGAAAGGAATGGGGTAGTGGGAGGAAAGGAATGCGGCAGTGGGAGGAAAGGAATGGGGTGGAGGGAGGAAAGGAATGGGGTAGAGGGAGAAAATCAGTGGGGCAGTTGGAGGAAAGGAATGGGGCAGTGGGAGGAAAGGAGTGGGGAATTGGGAAGAAAGGAATGGGGTAGAGGGAGGAAAGGATTGGGGCAGTTGGACAAAAGGAATGGGGTAGAGGGAGGAAAAGAATGGGGCAGTGGGTGGAAAGGAATGGGGTGGAGGGAGGAAAGGAATGGGGTAGAGGGAGAAAATCAGTGGGGCAGTTGGAGGAAAGGAATGGGGCAGTGGGAGGAAAGGAGTGGGGCAGTAGGAGGAAAAGAATGGGGGAGTGGGAGGAAAGGAATGGGATAGAGGGAGGAAAGGAATGGGGTAGTGGGAGGAAAGGAATGCGGCAGTGGGAGGAAAGGAATGGGGTAGAGGGAGGAAAGGAATGGGGCAGTGATAGGAAAGGAATGGGGTTGAGGGAGGAAAGGAATGGGGTAGACGGAGGAAAGGAATGGTGTAGAGGGAGGAAAGGAATAGGGTAGACAGAGGAAAGGAATGGGGTCGAGGGTGGAAATGAATGGGGCATTGGGTGGAAAGGAATCGTATAGAGGGTGGAAAGGAATGGGGCAGTGGGAGGAAAGGAATGGGGTAGAGGGAGGAAAGAAATGGGGAAGTGGGAGAAAAGAAATGGGGCAGTGGGAGGAAAGGAATGGGATAGAGAGAGGAAAGGAATGGGGCAGTGGGAGGAAAGGAATAGGGTAGTGGGAGGAAAGGAGTGGCGTAGAGGGAGGAAAGGAATGGGATAGAGGGAGGAAAGGAATGGGATAGAGGGAGGAAAGGAATGGGGAAGAGGGAGGAAAGGAATGGGGTCGTGGGAGGAAAGGAGTTGGGCAGAGGGAGGAAAGGAGTGGAGCAGAGGGAGGAAAGGAATGGGGTAGTGTGGGTAAAGGAATGGGGTAGACAGAGAAAATCAGTGGGGCAGTTGGAGGAAAGGAATGGGGCAGTGGGAGGAAAAGAGTGGGGCAGTTGGAGGAAAAGAATGGGGCAGTGGGAGGAAAGGAATGGGATAGTGGGGGAAAGGAATGGGATAGATGGAGGAAAGGAATTGGGCAGTGGGAAGAAAGGAATGTGATTGAGGGAGGAAAAGAATGGGGTAGAGGGAGGAAAGGAATGGGGTAGTGGGAGGAAAGGAATTGGATAGAGGGTGGAAAGGAATGGGGCAGTGGGAGGAAAGGAATGAGATAGAGGGTGGAAAGGAATGAGGCAGAGGGAGGAAAGGAATGGGGCAGAGGGTGGAAAGGAATGGGGTAGAGGGAGGAAAGGAATGGGGTAGAGGGAGAAAATCAGTGGGGCAGTTGGAGGAAAGGAATGGGGCAGTGGGAGGAAAGGAGTGGGGCAGTAGGAGGAAAAGAATGGGGGAGTGGGAGGAAAGGAATGGGATAGAGGGAGGAAAGGAATGGGGTAGTGGGAGGAAAGGAATGCGGCAGTGGGAGGAAAGGAATGGGGTAGAGGGAGGAAAGGAATAGGGCAGTGATAGGAAAGGAATGGGGTAGAGGGAGGAAAGGAATGGGGCAGTGGGAGGAATGGAATGAGGTAGAGCGAAGAAAGGAATGTGGCAGTGGGAGGAAAGGAATGGGGTAGAGGGTGGAAAGGAATGGGGCAGTGGGTGGAAAGGAATGGTATAGAGGGTGGAAAGGAATGGGGCAGTGGGAGGAAAGGAATGGGGTAAAGAAATTGGGCAGTGGGAGGAAAGGAATGGGGCAGTGAGAGGAAAGGAATGGGATAGAGAGAGGAAAGGAATGGGGCAGTGGGAGGAAAGGAATGGGGTGGTGGAGGAAAGGAGTGGCGTAGAGGGAGGAAAGGATTGGGATAGAGGGAGGAAAGGAATGGGATAGAGGGAGGAAAGGAATGGGGAAGAGGGAGGAAAGGAATGGGGTTGTGGGAGGAAAGGAGTTGGGCAGAGGGAGGAAAGGAATTGGATAGTGGATGAAAGGAATGGGATAGAGGGAGGAAAGGAATGGGGAAGTGGGAGGAAAGGAATGTGATGGAGGGAGGAAAAGAATGGGGTAGAGGGAGAAAAGGAATGGGATAGTGGGAGGAAAGGAATTGGATAGAGGGTGGAACGGAATGGGACAGTGGGAGGAAAGGAATGAGATAGAGGATGGAAAGGAATGGGGCAGAGGGAGGAAAGGAATGGGGCAGTGGGTGGAAAGGAATGGGGCAGTAGTTCGAAAGGAATGGGGTAGTAGAAGGAAAGGAATGGGGTAGAGGGAGGAAAGGAATGGGATAGAGGGAGGAAAGCAATGGGAAGGACGCAGGAAAGGAATGGGATAGAGGGAGGAAAGGAATGGGGTAGAGGGAGGAAAGGAATGAAATAGAGGGAGGAAAGGAATGGTGCAATGGAGGAAAGGAATGGGGTAGAGGGAGGAAAGGAATGGGGTAGTGGGAGGAAAGGAGTGGGGTAGACAGAGGAACGGAATGGGGTAGTGGGAGGAAAGGAGTGGGGTAGAGGGAGGAAAGGAATGGGGTCGAGGGAGGAAAAGAATGGAGCAGTGGGAGGAAAGCAAATGGGGTAGAGGGAGGAAAGGAATGGGGTAGTGGGAGGAATGGAATGGGGTAGAGGAGGAAAGGAATGGGGCAGCGGGAGGAAAGGAATGGGGTAGCGGGAGGAAAGGATTGGGGCAGTGGGACAAAAGGAATGGGGTAGAGGGAGGAAAAGAATGGGGCAGTGGGTGGAAAGGAATGGGGTAGAGGGAGGAAAGGAATGGGCTAGTGGGAGGTAAGAAGTGGGGTAGACGGAGGAACGGAATGGGGTAGTGGGAGGAAAGGAGTGGGGTAGAGGGAGGAAAGGAATGGGGTCGAGGGAGGAATGGAATGGAGCAGTGGGTGGAAAGCAATGGGGTAGGGGGAGGAAAGGAATGGGGTAGTGGGAGGAATGGAATGGGGTCGAGGGAGGAAAGGAATGGAGCAGTGGGAGGAAAGCAATGGGGTAGCGGGAGGAAAGGAATGGGGTAGTGGGAGGAATGGAATGGGGTAGAGGAGGAAAGGAATGGGGCAGTGGGAGGAAGGGAGTGGGATAGAGGGAGGAAAGGAATGGGATAGAGGGAGGAAACAAATGGGGTGGAGGGAGGAAAGGAATGGGGTAGACAGAGGAAAGTAATGGGGCAGTGGGAGGAAAGGAATAGGGTAGTGGGAGGAAAGGAATGGGGTAGACGGAGGAATGGAATGGGGCAATGTGAGGAAAGGAATGGGGTATAGGGAGGAAAGGAATATGGCAGTGGGAGGAAAGGAATGGGGTAGATGGAGGAAAGGAATAGGGTAATGGGAGGAAAGGAATGGGGTAGAGGGAGGAAAGGAATGGGATAGAGGGAGGAAAAGAATGGGGGAGTGGGAGGAAAGGAATGGGATAGAGGGAGGAAAGGAATGGGGTAGTGGGAGGAAAGGAATGCGGCAGTGGGAGGAAAGGAATGGGGTGGAGGGAGGAAAGGAATGGGGTAGAGGGAGAAAATCAGTGGGGCAGTTGGAGGAAAGGAATGGGGCAGTGGGAGGAAAGGAGTGGGGAATTGGGAAGAAAGGAATGGGGTAGAGGGAGGAAAGGATTGGGGCAGTTGGACAAAAGGAATGGGGTAGAGGGAGGAAAAGAATGGGGCAGTGGGTGGAAAGGAATGGGGTGGAGGGAGGAAAGGAATGGGGTAGAGGGAGAAAATCAGTGGGGCAGTTGGAGGAAAGGAATGGGGCAGTGGGAGGAAAGGAGTGGGGCAGTAGGAGGAAAAGAATGGGGGAGTGGGAGGAAAGGAATGGGATAGAGGGAGGAAAGGAATGGGGTAGTGGGAGGAAAGGAATGCGGCAGTGGGAGGAAAGGAATGGGGTAGAGGGAGGAAAGGAATGGGGCAGTGATAGGAAAGGAATGGGGTTGAGGGAGGAAAGGAATGGGGTAGACGGAGGAAAGGAATGGTGTAGAGGGAGGAAAGGAATAGGGTAGACAGAGGAAAGGAATGGGGTCGAGGGTGGAAATGAATGGGGCATTGGGTGGAAAGGAATCGTATAGAGGGTGGAAAGGAATGGGGCAGTGGGAGGAAAGGAATGGGGTAGAGGGAGGAAAGAAATGGGGAAGTGGGAGAAAAGAAATGGGGCAGTGGGAGGAAAGGAATGGGATAGAGAGAGGAAAGGAATGGGGCAGTGGGAGGAAAGGAATAGGGTAGTGGGAGGAAAGGAGTGGCGTAGAGGGAGGAAAGGAATGGGATAGAGGGAGGAAAGGAATGGGATAGAGGGAGGAAAGGAATGGGGAAGAGGGAGGAAAGGAATGGGGTCGTGGGAGGAAAGGAGTTGGGCAGAGGGAGGAAAGGAGTGGAGCAGAGGGAGGAAAGGAATGGGGTAGTGTGGGTAAAGGAATGGGGTAGACAGAGAAAATCAGTGGGGCAGTTGGAGGAAAGGAATGGGGCAGTGGGAGGAAAAGAGTGGGGCAGTTGGAGGAAAAGAATGGGGCAGTGGGAGGAAAGGAATGGGATAGTGGGGGAAAGGAATGGGATAGATGGAGGAAAGGAATTGGGCAGTGGGAAGAAAGGAATGTGATTGAGGGAGGAAAAGAATGGGGTAGAGGGAGGAAAGGAATGGGGTAGTGGGAGGAAAGGAATTGGATAGAGGGTGGAAAGGAATGGGGCAGTGGGAGGAAAGGAATGAGATAGAGGGTGGAAAGGAATGAGGCAGAGGGAGGAAAGGAATGGGGCAGAGGGTGGAAAGGAATGGGGTAGAGGGAGGAAAGGAATGGGGTAGAGGGAGAAAATCAGTGGGGCAGTTGGAGGAAAGGAATGGGGCAGTGGGAGGAAAGGAGTGGGGCAGTAGGAGGAAAAGAATGGGGGAGTGGGAGGAAAGGAATGGGATAGAGGGAGGAAAGGAATGGGGTAGTGGGAGGAAAGGAATGCGGCAGTGGGAGGAAAGGAATGGGGTAGAGGGAGGAAAGGAATAGGGCAGTGATAGGAAAGGAATGGGGTAGAGGGAGGAAAGGAATGGGGCAGTGGGAGGAATGGAATGAGGTAGAGCGAAGAAAGGAATGTGGCAGTGGGAGGAAAGGAATGGGTTAGAGGGTGGAAAGGAATGGGGCAGTGGGTGGAAAGGAATGGTATAGAGGGTGGAAAGGAATGGGGCAGTGGGAGGAAAGGAATGGGGTAAAGAAATGGGGCAGTGGGAGGAAAGGAATGGGGCAGTGAGAGGAAAGGAATGGGATAGAGAGAGGAAAGGAATGGGGCAGTGGGAGGAAAGGAATGGGGTGGTGGAGGAAAGGAGTGGCGTAGAGGGAGGAAAGGATTGGGATAGAGGGAGGAAAGGAATGGGATAGAGGGAGGAAAGGAATGGGGAAGAGGGAGGAAAGGAATGGGGTTGTGGGAGGAAAGGAGTTGGGCAGAGGGAGGAAAGGAATTGGATAGTGGATGAAAGGAATGGGATAGAGGGAGGAAAGGAATGGGGAAGTGGGAGGAAAGGAATGTGATGGAGGGAGGAAAAGAATGGGGTAGAGGGAGAAAAGGAATGGGATAGTGGGAGGAAAGGAATTGGATAGAGGGTGGAACGGAATGGGACAGTGGGAGGAAAGGAATGAGATAGAGGATGGAAAGGAATGGGGCAGAGGGAGGAAAGGAATGGGGCAGTGGGTGGAAAGGAATGGGGCAGTAGTTCGAAAGGAATGGGGTAGTAGAAGGAAAGGAATGGGGTAGAGGGAGGAAAGGAATGGGATAGAGGGAGGAAAGCAATGGGAAGGACGCAGGAAAGGAATGGGATAGAGGGAGGAAAGGAATGGGGTAGAGGGAGGAAAGGAATGAAATAGAGGGAGGAAAGGAATGGTGCAATGGAGGAAAGGAATGGGGTAGAGGGAGGAAAGGAATGGGGTAGTGGGAGGAAAGGAGTGGGGTAGACAGAGGAACGGAATGGGGTAGTGGGAGGAAAGGAGTGGGGTAGAGGGAGGAAAGGAATGGGGTCGAGGGAGGAAAAGAATGGAGCAGTGGGTGGAAAGCAATGGGGTAGAGGGAGGAAAGGAATGGGGTAGTGGGAGGAATGGAATGGGGTCGAGGGAGGAAAGGAATGGAGCAGTGGGAGGAAAGCAATGGGGTAGAGGGAGGAAAGGAATGGGGTAGTGGGAGGAATGGAATGGGGTAGAGGAGGAAAGGAATGGGGCAGTGGGAGGAAGGGAGTGGGATAGAGGGAGGAAAGGAATGGGATAGAGGGAGGAAACAAATGGGGTGGAGGGAGGAAAGGAATGGGGTAGACAGAGGAAAGTAATGGGGCAGTGGGAGGAAAGGAATAGGGTAGTGGGAGGAAAGGAATGGGGTAGACGGAGGAATGGAATGGGGCAATGTGAGGAAAGGAATGGGGTATAGGGAGGAAAGGAATATGGCAGTGGGAGGAAAGGAATGGGGTAGATGGAGGAAAGGAATAGGGTAATGGGAGGAAAGGAATGGGGTAGAGGGAGGAAAGGAATGGGATAGAGGGAGGAAAAGAATGGGGGAGTGGGAGGAAAGGAATGGGATAGAGGGAGGAAAGGAATGGGGTAGTGGGAGGAAAGGAATGCGGCAGTGGGAGGAAAGGAATGGGGTGGAGGGAGGAAAGGAATGGGGTAGAGGGAGAAAATCAGTGGGGCAGTTGGAGGAAAGGAATGGGGCAGTGGGAGGAAAGGAGTGGGGAATTGGGAAGAAAGGAATGGGGTAGAGGGAGGAAAGGATTGGGGCAGTTGGACAAAAGGAATGGGGTAGAGGGAGGAAAAGAATGGGGCAGTGGGTGGAAAGGAATGGGGTGGAGGGAGGAAAGGAATGGGGTAGAGGGAGAAAATCAGTGGGGCAGTTGGAGGAAAGGAATGGGGCAGTGGGAGGAAAGGAGTGGGGCAGTAGGAGGAAAAGAATGGGGGAGTGGGAGGAAAGGAATGGGATAGAGGGAGGAAAGGAATGGGGTAGTGGGAGGAAAGGAATGCGGCAGTGGGAGGAAAGGAATGGGGTAGAGGGAGGAAAGGAATGGGGCAGTGATAGGAAAGGAATGGGGTTGAGGGAGGAAAGGAATGGGGTAGACGGAGGAAAGGAATGGTGTAGAGGGAGGAAAGGAATAGGGTAGACAGAGGAAAGGAATGGGGTCGAGGGTGGAAATGAATGGGGCATTGGGTGGAAAGGAATCGTATAGAGGGTGGAAAGGAATGGGGCAGTGGGAGGAAAGGAATGGGATAGAGAGAGGAAAGGAATGGGGCAGTGGGAGGAAAGGAATAGGGTAGTGGGAGGAAAGGAGTGGCGTAGAGGAGGAAAGGAATGGGATAGAGGGAGGAAAGGAATGGGATAGAGGGAGGAAAGGAATGGGAAGAGGGAGGAAAGGAATGGGGTCGTGGGAGGAAAGGAGTTGGGCAGAGGGAGGAAAGGAGTGGAGCAGAGGGAGGAAAGGAATGGGGTAGTGTGGGTAAAGGAATGGGGTAGACAGAGAAAATCAGTGGGGCAGTTGGAGGAAAGGAATGGGGCAGTGGGAGGAAAAGAGTGGGGCAGTTGGAGGAAAAGAATGGGGCAGTGGGAGGAAAGGAATGGGATAGTGGGGGAAAGGAATGGGATAGATGGAGGAAAGGAATTGGGCAGTGGGAAGAAAGGAATGTGATTGAGGGAGGAAAAGAATGGGGGTAGAGGGAGGAAAGGAATGGGGTAGTGGGAGGAAAGGAATTGGATAGAGGGTGGAAAGGAATGGGGCAGTGGGAGGAAAGGAATGAGATAGAGGGTGGAAAGGAATGAGGCAGAGGGAGGAAAGGAATGGGGCAGAGGGTGGAAAGGAATGGGGTAGAGGGAGGAAAGGAATGGGGTAGAGGGAGAAAATCAGTGGGGCAGTTGGAGGAAAGGAATGGGGCAGTGGGAGGAAAGGAGTGGGGCAGTAGGAGGAAAAGAATGGGGGAGTGGGAGGAAAGGAATGGGATAGAGGGAGGAAAGGAATGGGGTAGTGGGAGGAAAGGAATGCGGCAGTGGGAGGAAAGGAATGGGGTAGAGGGAGGAAAGGATTAGGGCAGTGATAGGAAAGGAATGGGGTTGAGGGAGGAAAGGAATGGGGTAGAGGAGGAAAGGAACGGGGCAGTGGGAGGAATGGAATGAGGTAGAGCGAAGAAAGGAATGTGGCAGTGGGAGGAAAGGAATGGGGTAGAGGGTGGAAAGGAATGGGGCAGTGGGTGGAAAGGAATGGTATAGAGGGTGGAAAGGAATGGGGCAGTGGGAGGAAAGGAATGGGGTAAAGAAATGGGGCAGTGGGAGGAAAGGAATGGGGCAGTGAGAGGAAAGGAATGGGATAGAGAGAGGAAAGGAATGGGGCAGTGGGAGGAAAGGAATGGGGGTGGTGGAGGAAAGGAGTGGCGTAGAGGGAGGAAAGGATTGGGATAGAGGGAGGAAAGGAATGGGATAGAGGGAGGAAAGGAATGGGGAAGAGGGAGGAAAGGAATGGGGTTGTGGGAGGAAAGGAGTTGGGCAGAGGGAGGAAAGGAATTGGATAGTGGATGAAAGGAATGGGATAGAGGGAGGAAAGGAATGGGGCAGTGGGAGGAAAGGATTGTGATGGAGGGAGGAAAAGAATGGGGTAGAGGGAGAAAAGGAATGGGGTAGTGGGAGGAAAGGAATTGGATAGAGGGTGGAAAGGAATGGGCAGAGGGAGGAAAGGAATGGGGCAGTGGGTGGAAAGGAATGGGGCAGTAGTTCGAAAGGAATGGGGTAGTAGAAGGAAAGGAATGGGGTAGAGGGAGGAAAGGAATGGGATAGAGGAGGAAAGCAATGGAAGGACGCAGGAAAGGAATGGGATAGAGGGAGGAAAGGAATGGGGTAGAGGGAGGAAAGGAATGAAATAGAGGGAGGAAAGGAATGGTGCAATGGAGGAAAGGAATGGGGTAGAGGGAGGAAAGGAATGGGGTAGTGGGAGGAAAGGAGTGGGGTAGACAGAGGAACGGAATGGGGTAGTGGGAGGAAAGGAGTGGGGTAGAGGGAGGAAAGGAATGGGGTCGAGGGAGGAAAAGAATGGAGCAGTGGGAGGAAAGCAATGGGGTAGAGGGAGGAAAGGAATGGGGTAGTGGGAGGAATGGAATGGGGTAGAGGAGGAAAGGAATGG